>NW_026865609.1:0-156167 GCF_026571515.1 Ruditapes philippinarum
AGTAGGACTTTTTAACCCGACGTAGGACTTTTAACTCCTACGTAGAAGAACACTCATAAAGTTCTACGTAGGAGTTATAAACCACCAACGTAGGACTTTAAAACTCCTAATTAGGACTTAAAAACTCCTAATTAGGTTTTTTTTAATCTCCTATGTAAGAGTTACAAAGTCCTACGTAGGACTTATTAAGTCCTACTTAGGAGTTATAAACTCCTAATAAGGCTTTTTTAACTCCTACGTAGGAGTTATAAAGTCCTTTGTAGGAGTTATAAAGTCCTACGTAGGAGTTTGTAAGTCCTACCTAGAGCTCTAAAACTCCTAATTAGGTTTTTATATCTCCTACGTAGGAGTTATAAAGTACTACGTTGGAGTTATAAAGGCCTTCGTAAGAGTTATCTTTGTTATATAACAGTTCTTTATGTTGATTATAAATGCTATATAGATATAAAAATCATCCTTAGGACGCTCCTAATTGTTCGTTAGTTTTTTTTTTATTTACACACACATTTGAATCAATACTGATCTTTTTTCACTAGTAAATCATTTCATTTTTCACATCTAAATGACACCTGATTGACGAAAATAACACGTTTTGTAAGAATGCTATATACTAATAATATGTAACCAACGCGACAAATTTGACCGCTTTTACCATTTAATCACGGTCTTTCAATTGATGAAAAAAGCATATACATTGTTCGAAACGCTTAAATTGTTTGCGGTAAGTTATTGTTCTTACGTATACATTGTATGAACAAACATATTTTATGGTGTCAATATTTATTACAAAGGTAATAGCAGTAGAGGCACATTGCTTTTATTTTTAGTTTCCAAAAGGCTTTCTCAAAGGCCATATAGCTGTGCTCTCTTTGCGTCTTCTGTGTTTTGTTTATAACAGATATAGTCATGAAGTATTTGTATTGAATCCAAAATACTGTTTTTTAAGCACTTAGCCACTTATTGCACACAGAATCTGACTATTTCTGACATGTAGATCTAATTACGACTTTTATGTTTCGCCTTCTTTATAATTTGGATTTCCCGAGAAAGTTATTTTTAGCCATGCAATACAACCGTTTTTTACATAGGCAGAAATCAAAATACCGTTATCAGTGAAAGTTAAACAAATTGTTGATTTTTGTTAGAAAATAAAATGTTTGAAGTAATTTCTAACAAATTAACTTGAAATAAAAGAGTCAAGTTTTAATTGGCAAGACAGTTTTCGGCAAGTTTGTTCTCGAAATCGTGACAGTTTCTTACTCAGTATTGGTTTTCACGGGGTTAAAATTAGGAAATCCATCGCTTTCAAAATTATGAAAGCTCGCCGATGATTGGCTATGTGAAATATCACCAGAAATAAATTTGTATTTGGTCACGCTCAGATCTATAAGAGTAGCGTCATTTAGAGCCGATTTTAATCAAGATTGTTGCACACATTATTTCATATTCAGAGTTTTTATTCGTTTAAGCACCTCACATGTTCTTAAACTATTCTTGCATGTCAGACAGGATTATCTACCGTTTACACCGGTGCTAAAAAATCCTGTCTTACACGCCCATGTAATACAAGTTGCGTGCATTAAATGACGTCATTGTCGCGCCTTTTATTAATGAATTGCGTTCTTATGATGACGTCATATTTTACGGTATGAATGAAGTTGTAAGTTCATACGCTACTATTAGAAAAAAGTGCGCAAAGAGAATATCAGTTTTCGTAATTTTTGTTCTGAAAATAATTGACATGTAATATGCAAGAAAAAGAATCAAACACCGGCTGTCGGTTCAGACGGGAATATCTAGCTCTCGGGTAACTGTTTAGCGGAAACTCGGGAGAGCCTCGTTAAGCCACGTTACCGCCGTAAACAAAACAAGCTAGATATTCCGGTCTGTACCGGCAGCCCAGTGTAAGATTCTTATAATATAACATCATAATGCCATGTGAAATTCATAATATTATATTTTTGTAAGTAATAGGTGGGTTTTCTGTTTTAGGGTAATCTTTTATTAGTAAAATGGGAATCAGCAACAATGGAATTTCTTATATAGATGCACTCATCTTCTGAACAGAAGTAGAGAATTGTTAAATATAGTACGTATCGTAACCATATTTGATTCTCTAGTTAGCTACAATTCAAATATAAGGCTCATATATTTTTTACATAAACATTATTTCTGACAAAAATATGTCAGGTGAATTCTTACTTATAGTTTCATATTATTCTCAAGTGTAACCTAAACAGACTGCCTGATAGCTTAATGGGACGTTTATCAGGTCTGTATGATTATCACATTGGATTGAAGATGAATATAAATAAATATATTGTATTTTTAATCTTTGGCAAGTAAAATTCATTAAGTTTTAACATTTTGTTTGTTTTGATTTTCGCAGAAACAAAATAAAGTAACGTACGCATCATGAACAAAATCTAAACTATAGAAAACACTCTTCATGTCCATTATGTCAAAATGTTATTGTCATTATCTCTCAAAAAGTTATATTTTTGGCGACCAATTTCCAAATTATTACTTCTTGGTCAAATTGCTAAACCATCTTTTGCTTTTTATGCATTTATGCATTCAGTACAGATAATCATTTAACATGCTCTGAATCCATTACTTAAACAGTTTTTAACATAATTTTGATCTTTCTGTAGAAATTGTTTTCATTAATTTCCGAAGCAAAACGCGCATTTCAGTAATTAACATTGATTACGAGACATGATTCAATGAAGAAACCAGAGTTTTGGCATCATGAAGACTGTAAGTGTCCTTTAGAATTCCTACAAGGGTCTTTAAGCAACGCTACAGTCCAAGCCACCCTAAAACCGACTGATATCGAATTAAACATAAAAGAAAGCTTTTAATTTATATGGACTATGATAAGTTTATGATAAAATGATAAAATTGTGAATAACTACATTTAAGGTTAAATACACATGATTGCTTGTACGAGTATTGGTCAAGAAAAAATCACTCTGTCACTTATATATCCAAGCTGCTACATAAGTTGTTGTCCTTAAATGATAGAACAAGTTCCTGACTCTCGCATCTTTTTAACTTTGAACTTTTTTTGAAACACCAGTACAATCAACAGAAGTCATTAATGACACAAATTGAGTATTTTAGACAATATCTTACCTTTAAAAAAGTTAGATCATATCATTTTTGATAACCGGTTGCCTATTTTTATGAATAACTTCAGGTAAATTTGGACAGTCGGTATCCAAACTCATACGATAACAAATTACAAATAGTTCGACTAAAATATACTGAATGTAAAATGTACTAAAATAATTACATTAATTTCTCAAGTAAACAATCAACCTTTTCATTTGAAATAAATATGTTCAAATATTTTGAATAATTGTAACGGTCTTAAAATGCTAAATATCATATTGGAAAAAAAAAAAAAAAAAAAAAAAAAAAAAAAACATTTTATTTTAGTGGTTTACATGTTTGTGAAATACAATTTATCTTATGTAAAGAAAATGAAATTTAAATCTTGACAAATTTGGAAAAAAACCTCTATTATATATTACCTATAATGAAAATATTTCATTGGATTTACCAACATATTTCAAAGCAACAATCACAAAATTACAATACACATATAGTTAACCTGGCTTGTTTTCATCGTTTTACTTTTCTCTTTATAATCGACATTATCGTTTCACATTGTTGCACTTTAATATTTTATATAATTTCTTTACTACGGTTGCATAATTTAACGTTGAAACAAGGGAAGATCTAAATATACCCGGAATTAACCTACATGTTTAATATTTTTTTATTTACATCCATACTAATAATTGTAATAATGATAATTATGAACACTATATTATAAATGCAAATAATAACCTCTTTACAAGAAAACAAAAGTTATAAAAAAGTTTAACTGAACAAATAATATCCGGCACACGAATAATTAAGAAATGTGCCTGCAGTTCAGAGATTACTACGATGAGGCAACGTCGTTTGCATTGACATCAAAACGGTTATATTACAAGGTCGATGCCAATGACCCAATTGTGTAATTCCTCATCTGGTAAAAAGTCCTTTCCTTGAAAGAAATCCTGATGTCCCATCATGAAGCTTTTTCAATTCATTACCATAAAAATTATCATGTAAGAAACTAAAACTAATTTTGGGAGTTGGAGAAACCTTGGAAGAAACTCTGATGATGACGTTTTCAAATAACTAAAAGTTGCAACTTCGAACGGTTGAAATTTAATTGCATAAGAACCGATCGCTTAAATGCCGTGAAATTTAAGTATGACTAATTAAAATAATTAAAAGTGTGTTCTGAAGACTGGTCATGACTGTTTGCATGTACATTGATTTATTACATAATTCAATGTACGCCACGTTGTAAAAGCTGTATTGTGGCGTTACTATGGTTATTAAAATGTGTACTAAAACGGTACTAGATATCATAAGATAATTAATATTTTACGATTAAATCGAGGGGAGTCTGTGTCCGAGTAGTTAATGTCGTTGACTTCAAACCATTTGCCTCTGTAGGTTCGAAGCGCGCAAGCTTCGTCAGATTCTACGTGTGTCAAAGCTACCAGCTAGCTTCCGGAACGCCAGTGGTTCTACTTCGGTTTCGTTTATGCTTGAAATAAAGTACGGGTGTCATTTTAGGTCTTCCTTCACCTGTAAAAGCTCGAAATTCACCATATGACCTATACTGTGTGAAATCCAACCCTCCCCCACCACCACAATTAAATCAATATTCATTGATTTCTGCAAAGAAATAAACATGATGATTATCAGAAATGTAAACACATTTCGGGTATTTATTGATCATCCCTTGTGACAACGTTTTATTATGCAACCATAAAAAGTGAGGAACATAAAGAAATACGAAACGTTAATGTCGATAAAAGAGTAGTAAAACGATATTTATGAACACGAGACATTGAAACGAAATTATTTTGTGATAATTATAATTATAATTCGTGATGTAATAAGGAAAAAAGATATCTATCAGGTTAAATTACGTGAAACAAATCGGTCATATAAACAGTCGCTAGTATAAATGCTATAACTTAGGTGAATACATATTGGTTTCTTAAATGATAACATAATACATTAACAGCACTGTTCATACAAATTTTAGTTGATTATAATGTATTTGTTGTATACAAATAACAGGAAATACTTATAATTCTAATAATGTTGTTCATTTATATATGATTTATTTAGTTTCTTTCTTCAGCACTAAATTGGTAAAAATATCCTTATTTTTCAGCAAAATGCATCAATTGTATCTATTTAGTTACTGGAATATGAAAAAAAGTGAAGACAAAAAAACCAAAAAACTTGTCTCCCTCTGTACCCCTCTGTGTTCCTTCACGTGTTTTTCATGTCTGTATTGTTACTTGTTTTGGATGTTTACATGTTTTGTGATGTCTGTCTTGTTGGATTGTCGTTGACGGTAAGTATTTTCTCAATCCCCTCCCCCCTCACCCATTTTTAACCACCCCCACCTTTTCACCCTTACAGCCCTTATCCCTTTAATTCCCCTATGGGCCCGTTTTAGTTAATATTATTTCACATTACATGTCCCGCTCCTTTCACCCTTATGTCCGCTCTAGGTTATTTGAGTGTGTCGGGGGCCGCGTCCTGTGAACGTTGCCTTTGCCTTGTTGATCTTTATTCTTGTTTTTTATTTGTAAAATAGGAACAAAATGTAGTTGAACTAAACAAAACATAGAGAGGTATCTGTTTTAAAAAGGGAAATCGTCTCAAAACACTCATATTTTAAAACAACACAAGCTTTATTTGCTTAAATCGTATAGACTGACCTGCTAATAGTCATCGCCATGTCTAAAAGACTCATTAAGTTAATAAAAATATTTCAATGAAGATGCATCGGGACAAGCATGCCAATTTTAACGTATCTTAAAATAATTGTAATGATTCCGTTGATCAAAAACAATTTTTGATATTCAAACACCTTTTGATTTTCTATTCACATCGGCTAATATTACTTTGTTAGTTACGTAATGGATAATGCAAACAAAAACGTCACGCTTTGACGACAATTTTGTCATCCTTTTTCATTAACAAGGAGGTAAGTTATAAAAAAACTCAAATTATACCAAATAAAGCAGTATTAATAACAAAAACGTCACGCTTTGACAACAATTTTGTCATCTTTTTAAATAAACAAGGAGGTAAGTAATAAAGAATTTTCAAATTATACCAAATAAAGCAGTATTAATTATCATTTACATGAAAATTGTTTCATGTTTTTCATTTTACCATCTTAAGGCTTAATCATACTTTTACCAAGTCAATATATTTTCCACAATCCTTCATTTCATTTCCTTAAAGCATGGCAGTCTGTACTAACTGTTCATAATAATTAGCTTTTTTTTTCAAAAAGACATACTAACGTTACATAATGTGGTTATAACAGATAGACAGCCCGACTGTTCTTCCGTACTTTGATATGCTCTAAGGGGACATAATGTGAGCCGCGTCACGACAAAACCAACATAATGGGTTTGCGACCAGCATGGATCCAGATTAGCCTGCGCATCCGCGCAGTCTGATCAGGATCCATGCTTTTCGCTTTCAGTTTCTCTACTTGTAATAGGATTTGTAAGCGAACAGCATAGATCCTGATCAGACTGCGCGGATGCGCAGGCTGGTCTGGATCCATGCTGGTCGCAAACCCATTATGTTGGTTTTGTCGTCACGCAGCTCATGTATGTAATCAAGGAACAGCTTTTGGTGATATCCGCTTTATCTCCCTTTTTTATTCCGTTAATTCCATTTGTTTTTAACTTCAATGCTGTCTTTCTTAAACATTCTTAATTCTTTTAGACTGATTTACTTAACAAAATCACAATCAAAGAAATTAAAAACGCAAAGAAAAATAAGTAGATCTACTAAATCGTTCTGTAGAACTTTTTTAGTGCCGCCATTACATCACGTGTTATTTCATTTTATTACAACCAAAGCGCCATAAGATCAGATTTGATTCTCAAGTTGGCAACATATTATTCAAACCAGGCAACGTACTAATATGAGACTTATTATAATTAACGGCTTTTGACTTCAAAATGCTTACTTAAACCTTGATGTACTATATAATGCTTTACCACTTGGGCAACCATTACAGAGAAAGAAAAATACATGTACATACATTGTATCTTTTAACTGGATATATCTAAGATGGTAGACTAGTATGATATACAATATCGGCACCTCACATTGAATTGATATTTAAAGCAAAATATAATAATACTGAATGTTTAAGATTCTTACAGACCATACTTTATATATACTATAAAGACAGACACTAATACGCCCAGCTTGTTAGATGGATTTCCTTTTTACAAATATATGTGTGCAGCTGCCGCAATGACAAATTCTGATAATGTGACAGTTCCCTACTTTATTAAAGATGTAATCAACTTAAGCCTTTATATGAGCCGTGTCACGACAAAACCAACATAGTGCGTTTGCGACCAGCATGGATCCAGACCAGCCTGCGCATCCGCGCAGTCTGATCAGGATCCATGCTGTTCGCTTACCAACTCTATAACAAGTAGAGAAAGTGATATCGCAGGCTGGTCGCAAACGCATTATGTTGGTTTTGTCGTGACGCGGCTCATATTATATCAACGACAAAAACAAAACGTTTCCGAGTAAACATATCTTCTTATTCAAATTGGAAACATCATAAATATACACGATTTTTCCAAAAGTAAAAATAATTTTCATTTGAATATAAACATTGACGTTACAGTTGATTTGTTATTAAAATACCCCGAAACAAAAAAATATGGTTTTAAATCATAAATATGTGGCTCAAATTGAGATTTATTAATATTGTAGGTTCCAAAAACATAATTTATAAAAAATATTACCGAATTTAATATTTCATTTAAATAAAGGGAGGTAATTAGAAATTTATTAGAAATTTATTTTCTATAAAGTTTAAGTAAAAAATGAATGCATATATTTTAATGATAACATATAATATGCACAAATATTTGCAGTACATATTTTACATATTCTTTGATGATTGAAAATTGTTTTATTTGCATAATTGTGTACATATATATAATTTCACTTTGTGTGGTTAACCACTTTGATCACAACAGACAGGATCTTTAACAAATCATTTATGTGTTGTTTTTAGATATATTCAGTCCTACGTACTCATTTATCATAGATGCAATATGATTATAATAAGTCAATTCTTTAGAATACTTACCATGCACATGTGTTTAAACTTGAAAAAGAACCCTTTTTATATTAAAAAAATGAAATGCAACACATTTTTGTTTTGATTAAATTATTTGTTTTCATAGTTGCTTTTGTTAAACTTTTACATTCTAACTTCACGAAACGGATAAAACATTAAAAGGAAGAAAGGAAATACATAAAGATGTAAGAACAATTTAAAGGCAACTATTTATTGATAAAGATAAATTGAGTCATCAAGGAACAAAAAAGTCTTCCGGAAATTATGAGATAATATTGTGTATAAACAAGAGACTTATACAGCGTGTAATTACATATCTGATCATACGGATAACAGTCTGAGCTACTAAATGAAAGCTGTTGTAATTCCTTCACGAACTCGAAATTTATGACAATCATTGGAACTAATAGATGGAAGTATTTTTGAATCTCTGATTCACTGTTTTCATTTTGTTTGTAAGATAATTTGTTACGCTTTGAATGTATCAGAAATTATTGCACTTTGTATGTTACATTACTATTGCATGTTATCTACATTCTGTATTATCGCGTTTTGCACTTTGTCTGAAACATAGTTTCTTTCATGTCGACCTTTACATAGTTTGTGCACTTTGTTTGTAGCACTTTGCCGATAACATAGTTTGTCCCATTTAACTTTGTCTGTAACATACATATAGTTTGTTGTTCTTTATCCGTAACGTAAGTTGACGCAGTTTGTCTAAAGATTACTTGTAGCAGTTAAGCGGTAACATATATTTTTTGCAGTCTGTCTGTAGCATACTATGATAGTTGTTGCTTTTTGTCTGTAACATACTTTACTGTATTTGGTCCAGACATTTTGTCGGTAATATAATTCGTGTACTTTGTAACATACTTTATTGCACCTGTTCAGTCATATAGTTCATCGCATTTTTGTCTGTTGCATATATTTTGCACTTTGTCTGTGAGAATCAACAGCAGAGCATGATTTTTCTGAGGAGTATGACATTTTGTACATGAAATGAGCCGCGTCACTACAAAACCAACATAATGGGTTTGCGACCAGCATGGATCCAGACCAGCCTGCGCATCCGCGCAGTCTGATCAGGATCCATGCTGTTCGCTATCAGTTTCTCTACTTGTAATAGAGTTTGTAAGCGAACAGCATGGATCCTGATCAGACTGCGCGAATGCGCAGGCTGGTCTGGATCCATGCTGATCGCAAACCCATTATATTGGTTTTGTCGTGACGTGGCTCAAATTATTAAATCCATAAATGTAACTGTATAGACACATGTACAATGATAGTAAAGTGATCTCTATTTTCAGGATCAGAAAAGCTTTATAAAATATGTAAGACACCGAAGGAAACGTTATCAGTGACAGGAATGATTGATGACCCTACTGTAGTAGGAAGAATCTTATGGAATTTCTAGACAAAATGTATATATTTTACATTATAACTTTATTATAAATCGCATTTATTCATTAAATATAATGTAAACTTTAATAACTTCAAAGTATTAGGATTTTCAAGCTTGCCTTTAGGATATTTGCAAATGGTATTCTTTTTTGAATTTGTATTTACAACTCAATATATCAAATAACAATAAGTTCGAAGTGGTAACAAAAGATTTTGTCAGATAGCTCACAGAGCACAATTCTTTTTAATTTGACACCGGACATGTTCTATGTTTACTCCGGAAAATAATGTTTTTAAAATACAAACTCATTCGAGGAGATTCGAAAAATAAAGTGTCCAGATATCAGGCTATCGAACGGTTCGATACTTTTTTAAGCGAGTTGAAATGATCCTATACGGAGTAATGGACCCTTTTAAAATGTAAATGCACCTCAGACAGAGTATATTTTTTTAATGTAATAATCACTTACTATTTAACATGCAAACTTTGTGTGTGGATTATGTGGGACTTTGACCTACACATACTTCCTCGAAATCAAAGAAAGTTAATTTAAAATGAACAGATGTAGGTAAATTGGCAGTAACTGACTTTATGTCGGCGAAAAAGTCGTAAGATCAAAGACCATATCGTGAATGTTAGTTGCTAATTCTACCTACAACTTACATATATACTCCTTATTGAATTACATAGCAAATACTTTTGTGCTAAGATATACATAGTCGTTTTGCTGTCAAAATATTTATGTGTACGATGGGTTTTGGTACAATAAAATAACTGTACACTACAAAGGTTCGATAATTTTGACATTGTTAAGAACTATTTAAAACTAAATACCATCAATAATTTTCTGTCATTGACTTAGGACTTGCTTTTAATTTGTATACTATATAATTTTATTTTCATTAACTTTTTACAATTATTGTTAAATAGTAAAACAAATATAAAACCTCTTGTTGGCGTTTATGTCTTTATATGATTTCTGAAAATTTCATTATAAAATATTAATGTATGCTTTTCTCTCTCTAATTTATTTAATTCATTTCCAAAACGTTTGTTATTATTCAACATTACTCCATTTATTTCTTCCTTATGGTCATAATGATAATACATTGTATTCTTGTGAAAATATGAGCCGCGTCACGACAAAACCAACATAGTGGGTTTGCGACCAGCATGGATCCAGACCTGTTCGCTTAACAACTCCATTACAAGTTGAGAAACTGATAGCGAACAGCATGGATCCTGATCAGACTGCGCGGATGCGCAGGCTGGTCTGGATCCATGCTGGTCGCAAACCCACTATGTTGGTTTTGTCGTGACAAGGCTCAGATCTTCATGAATTCTTACGGTCGGGAGTGAATGATTAGAATATTAATCTACCTATTAATCTCAGGATCGTTAATCATTTGATTATGCATATGTTTTATAGAATCATTAACAATCATCTATGCATATCATGCCCCGCGTTCCTCTATCATTATAACAACAACATGCGAACTAATTTTTCTAAAATTAAACACATA
Source organism: Ruditapes philippinarum (assembly GCF_026571515.1). Taxonomy (NCBI): domain Eukaryota; kingdom Metazoa; phylum Mollusca; class Bivalvia; order Venerida; family Veneridae; genus Ruditapes; species Ruditapes philippinarum. Next base: position 11,153 of record NW_026865609.1, read on the forward strand.
AAAATCGCCAACACTTTTCTCTTGAGATTATTACCAACTTCAGTCGCAGTAAATCGTTAAATAAAAACAAATATATTACATGTAACAGAATCCTATAAAGGAGATGCCTTTCAAATGCATTTTAATTGTCTTTTGAGAATTAAGAATCTGTTAATGGATAATGTACGATGTTTGAATATTCTATCTGTTTGAATTATAAAAATGTTATATTGTACATCACGTCAAAGGAATAAAAACTACAACATATATTGAGTCACATTCAGTGAATTACTGGATTCAAAATTAATAAGTCACCATTTGGCAATTTTATACTATTTAAGGACATAATAGGTGACATATCCGGGATCAGAACTGTCAGTGTCTGAAAGGGCGGATGGGCCTTTATTAAACTTAGAACACACACACTCACATCAAGAAAGTCATTGTTAGAACTATCCAACTGCGTGAATTATATATCATATTAAGCAAACAAAATGGCTAAATAATGTTTGTTTCTATTATCTTTATGTCTGGAATACCTAGAATATAATGTAATTGTTGCTCTTGTTCTTATTATATTTATGTCGATATCCATATGACATCTCAAATGATATATATCATAATTATCTCTGTAATTCGATTAATTTAGTTGTCTGACAATGTTTGGCTTTATGCAACTGAATTTACCTCAACTGTCTGTTTATCATGACTAGAGACAAACCCTTTATAGTCTTTATGTCCTTAAACGATATGGCGTATATGTGTATAGCTATAAGTTAAACAACTTAATATCATATTATCAAGAGAACAATAACAAACAAAATATATTCAAACAAATTTAGACAGATACTAGCATAGTCGATTTGAATTATTTAAGTGCTTCTTTTTAGCCCATGCTTAAAAATTGATTTGCCTTTGAAATGCCGTTCCGATAAAATACTAGTATATGTAATTGTTGTTCTGCTGGTAAATATAAGCAACATTTGTTTTTGTAAATGCATTCTCAGCCTATTGCACCTAAATGTTTGATTTTATTAACCCTGATTACACTGTCAATGCACACAATATATTAATCTTAGATAAATATAAATGATCGGTTAACTTCTTGAGATGTACGCAGTAAGATTTGATTAAATTTAATTTGTCTCTATGAAATATTTATACTGACCGTTATAGCGCAATAGAGTAAACCACCGGTTTATAACTTCCAGATGTCCAGATGACCCATGTGTTGCAAGATCTAGACCGCGATTGTCAATGGTTTTTTCTTATTTATACTTTCAATATTATTGAAGGTATAATTGGTTTTTTTAAGTTGTTCTTTTGCACTTATTTTGGCAAATACTGTACAATTTTTAAATAGCATGGTTTAACAATTTAAATAAAAATCAATAAATGTCATTTCAATTCCATGAAGTTCAATCATTACCAAACAGACAAATCAGTCTTTATAAGTTGTTCCATATCCTTAAGGACTATTTTGCAAGCCCTATTCATTAAAACATACTTCAAAATGAAGAAAGAATGGGCCCTAAAACAACAGCAACAGAATGGATCGAACCATAGCCCATAAATATACGAGTATTAGGAAATTACTCAACCGACTGTGCTGTTGCGGATTAGACCAGATCATAAACATTAAAATAGTGTGACTTTTCAAAATATTAGTCATATAGTTCAAATTGATTTTCGTAATTTATACGGACAGAACCAAAGTGGAATCGAATATTTAAATAAGTGCTATCATGTATTCATAACTGACAGGGCAATAAAGTGAGACTATACAGTTAACAACCGTTGTTTTAACATTCATATTGAATACAAGGCATAAATTCTACTAAAACTCATTTTGCAACAATTGAAAAATCATATTCGAAATAATTACTGCTGTGTTAATAACAATCTTTACGTGCCAAGACAAATTCATAGAAGCAAAACTCATAACTAGTTTGTTTGTCTAGTTTATACCGATTGTAACAGATTTGAGATGTCACCGGCCGTTTGACCAAACAGGTTTTCCAGGATAACTAACCAGTAATTTACGATTTATTTGCAGGTGAACGACTACTATTACATCATGATTTCTTAAACAGCACTTTGAGGCAAAAGACAAGTTCAATGTCTTAGATTTTTTTGTGACAAAGCAATTTTGCTTATCCAGAGGCTCACACTTTGGGCTTTGAATACACATCAATGCTCTCCTCTTGTGCTTAGCGGACAGACTAAAAAGAAAGATAATAAAAATAATCAACTAAAAACTATAAAAATAAAGTCGTAATCAAACATCGTAATCAAAAGTTAATAATATTAATGTTAAATATTAATATTAATGTTAAAGACGACTTTGATGTTGTTTTGCAAAATTTTGGTAAATTTAAGCTACCATCCATGTCCCTTAGTACATGAATAGACATAATTTATTATTAAGCTTTAATGAACAGTTGCAAAGGAAAAATATGAAACATTATATGACCCTACTGAGATGTTTTTTGCATAACTGACAGGAATTTTTTTTTGAGATTGTTATTCCGTTTGATGTAGGCATGTACCAATAACTTATGTGCAAACATTCTAATCATTAGCTCTCTTCATTTGTCTTCTTTTTTCTTTTTCAAATTTCTTTTGCTTCAAGTGGCCAGTTGATTTACGTTAGATTTTCCTTTTTTTGTTTTTAGGCTTTTTGGGCTATGGTGAAGTTCCTTAATGAAATCGCTTTTATTTCTTCAAAGCAGCAAGTCTCAGATTCAGAGTTTAAAATGAAATTACAGAAAGTGTCATGACAATGCTTAATACATTTTCAAATGAAAAAAATTATTCATTTCAGCTGATTAAAGTATGTAATAAAGGCATGTTATACAGTACACAGTTAAAATTATCAAGTAAGAGACAAAACAATTAACCATAAAAATTATCATATTATTTTTCATCATAAAAATGTTTATACTTAACCAATTAGAACTTTGTCAACGTTTTATTTTTCCCGGCAATGTTTTTATAAGAAAATCAAAATCATTCATTTTTATTGCTTTATCGCTATTTGAAATGTTCATGGAAAATGTGTCCATTGTTACCCATCTACTTAATAGGGCGTTGTTTACAAAATTTATGTTAAATGTGTCGAATTAAATTAAAAAGTTCAAACTTTTAGTCGATTTGTGATTGGGCAATTTTTAAAAAAATGGCATACCATAATCAGTCATATCATTTCACGCAAAATTTGTAAAACGTCTCGGGTAAAATTTGCAAATCGTCATACGTAAAACTATAAAACGTCACAAGCATTTAGAAAAAGCGTTTCTAAATATGTTTTATATTTTCGTGATATAAATCTTGATTTAAATGTTGTTGAAATTTGATTATTTTTTCTTCTGTACATTTAGCTTTTTACAGTTTTTTCTTTTCTAAACGAAAAATCGATGAGCTTATATTTAAAGTGGTACATTTCTGATATATACGAGTAATAGATAGAAATAAGAAAGTGTTTGGATTCCGTTCTAAAATTTGAACCGGCGACAATAAATAACACTCGAATAGACATACCCATTTTAGAGTCAATTAAGTACTCCATTTTAGAGACTGTACTTAAACTATGAAAACCTACATACGCTTTACGCTCATGTTCTATGTGTCAGTGTCCCTACAGATACTGAAATAATATGTGGCATATATTCCAACATAATATTTAATATTGTAAGAAGCTATTGAAAGAGCAAAATATGAATCATTTATATAAAATTGTTACACTTTGTCCGACAGAAGGAAAGCGACTTAAATAATGCTAAAAAATCAGCCAGATTCTTCATCTTATCTTGTAGATTATTAAATTATTGAATCGATAAAGAAACTGATAAGGTGCATGAAAAAAGTCTGTCTCTAGACTCAGAAACAGAAAAATTTGATTTTCCACAACGTTTAAGAAATGAAATTACTTAGATATATCTAAACTTATGGCCTTACGTTTAAGCAAATATTTTGTCAATTTATACATTTAACTAGCTCAATATGGATAGCATAGGGTGAGTTTTCAAGGGATCGTTGGTTTGATCTTTTGGCGTAATTTATCCATTATAATTGATTTTAACGGGCACAATATATAGCATAAACAGTTGGGTTACAAAAATTTATGATTTTCTTCACATATTCTATGTTAACAATCAGTGTATATAAGCATATTGAGAATCTAGCTGTATTTACATGTACAACTGTTTTACAATATTTATATGCCCGCTAGACTACATAGGTTTGGTCCCAAATGATAAACACTATTATGTTTTCCTGTAATGTGACAATCACGTTGTCTAACTATATTTCGTTGTATGCAATTTAATGAATCTTAAATGTCTGTTGATCAGGATAATCAGCTATAGTTTTTTACGAAGCTAAACGAATTGGCGTCATTGTTTGTGTTCAAAAAAGTGAAAACATTATCCAATCAGCGGAACAATCACAACAAAGTTCTTCAATGAATGTTTTCGCATTATCACTGTCAGAACAATTGTGTATATAATGTTCCATCCATTTTACGAAGTTTTATAATCGATCAACATGTCGCACACGACAACAAAAATGAAATCTTGAAGATTCGTCATTGACAGAAGTTTTAAGTACAAGATATCATCCAAGCCCCAAGTGTCGGTCTATTAAGTAGTAACCAGCATTATAAATGTGTTAAAAATGTGTGTCATTGTATAAAAATGGAAAATAGAATTGGAAACAACTTTCTTCTAGAAAATAATAGTCAAGTTCTAACATTAATTGATGCAACATTTGTTGTCGAAAAGTTATCGAAACATTATTCACATAGTGTGTATGCATCTCCAAATTTTAGAACACTTGTTAGTATAGTTACATATGATATAAGTGTGTGTATTTGTATCTACCTTTATAATAAATTGCAATACAGCAGCTGAAAAAAAAGATTATGTTAGATGAATGATACTTATTGACGATGTTTATACACTTAATTTAAAATAATTGAAAGCTATTTCATACAAACACTTATTAAAAGTTGACCACGATATAATAAAAAAATGAAACTAAATTTCTTACGATTTAAACCATTTTGTTACATATTACAATTAAAACACATATTTTTGACAACTTTCAAAGGAAAAGGTTTAATTCCTTGATTTGAAATGTTTTTTGTTAAGATTTGTGAGAAAGAAATAAAGCAAAGAATATCTTTCACTTATAAAATAGGTAGACATTTTTATTTGAACTAATCAGCTCTATAAAAGCTAAAAAATAATAGAAACGTGCTCTCCTCTCTCCATTAACATTAAGTTTTAAAAACAAATGTATATACCATCGTTCAATGTTATGTCACATGTCAGTCACAAATAAGATAATTTTGTATTCTGTTGCAATTAAGGAACCTTCTTGCATAACTTTGAGTGTTTAATTATGATGAATAATAAATGTTACTTTATTTTATTCATAACAGCTAAAGAGTTTATAAACCTTGATAAAATTTGATTATCTTAAAATGATTCAATAACAAGTATCATAAGCATAACAAGAACAGAGCGTTATTGATTTTTAAAAAAAATTATACAAATGTATATATTTAAAAATATCAATGTGCATCACATTATAGCGATTAAAGACTAATTAAAAATAAAAAAAAATATTTTTGATTTTAAACCTATACGAACGGTAAATAAGATAAATAATGGTAATTAAAAACATGAATTAATTTTCCAAGCACCGCTTGTAGTAATCATTACAATATCAAATACAGCTCTGACACTGTGTTTATCTAATATGATACGTAAGTCATCTAACTAATCTCATATGCATTATAATTCGGATCTTGAATGAACTTTTGTTGTTGCGATTTCGTTACATTTGTATGATACAAATGAAGGATAATGCGATAAAAACCTTATTTTGAAAACAGATATCTTCCTCATGCTGTGTTTTACATTACTCCAATGAAGAAAATAATGTAAAAAAAACCTATTTTGTAAAATATAAATATTAAACTTTTACATAAAATATTATCCTTTAAGAATTAAAATAAAAAAAAAACAACAACAAATGCTGTAATTATCTCTTTGTCTCAAATTCATATACTGCTAATGTACCTGTAGCTTTTGCTGTCATGCATTTTTTTTATAATATTAATGTGACAATTTCACGACTAAGGATTGTAAATTGCAGGTTTCATCCCACATGATATACACTATGATCATCTTTGCAATTTAAATAATTCAGTTGTCTCACACTGTTATGATTTATGCAAATGCATTAATCCAAATAGACTGTTAATCACGAGAGACAAAATTGCTACAGATTTTACGTGGGTAAACGAAATGGTGTTAATGAGTGTAGGCATAAAAGTAAAAGAAACAATAGAGAAAACGGAATCCCTTAAGAACGCACACAACGACAAAAATGGAACTGTTACAGTTTCGGTTTTGTTGACAACTGGTAAGCTACCGTCCAACCCCTAGTACTGGCTTAAACAGACATAATAAGCGGCGAATTGTACATTTAAACAAACGAGTATTCAAAGTAAACACTGTTTCATGCTATATCTCTGGTTAAACGTCTTTGTTTTAAATGTTCGTTTTTATTTTACGCACATATCGTGTGCAACATTAGACGGTTGTATTTGCAATATCATAGACTGTGTTTGATTTAGTCTGTTCCTAGGGGGGAAATATAATAGAAGCTACCGGTCAAACCATTCCTCCCAAGCATCGGCATATGGTGAATTTACTATTATTGATGAACGTTTTACTGATGTATACAAATCAAAATATATTCTTTTAATAAACGCCCCTCTCATATATTAGATAAAAAGAAAGTGTTGTTAAAAATATGTCGCACATTAGTTGCATCGTCTGAATGAGATTTTACAGTTAATAACACTGTTACAATAATTGACAGGTAAAATGATATTTGTGTATATGTTGTTGGTACATTTTACTGCGGGTCACGGCAGTCAAGTCACATTGAATTTACCAGAGCACAGTTCAACCACCGCATCGTTCCTAGGCAGGCTGCCAAGCAGTTAACCAGTACTAGTTGCCATCACTTTTGCTAGGAACTGGTAATACATGTATGCCAGAGCAGAGGTACAGTACGAATGATCGTATAAAGGTTTTTACTATCAATCACAACAAAATGGCTTGCACGGTCAGGAAATTGATCCCGGGTTGCCCGATTCACATTCAAGCACTCTACCTATTGCACTGACCTGATGGCTTTGTGTTTGTATGTGTTGTGTCTGCTAATGCTAATTATTCCAGTAAACCGTTATAGATATAAATATTCAGGTAAGATTGAAGATAAATGTTACACTTTATTGCTGAAAATATACCACCCTTAACCATAAAGAGCAATGCGAAGTAAACAAAAAAATGTTGTATGTTACCAGACAAATGTATTACTTGTTATAATTATGTATCAACTTTCTTCACTTAAAATGACAAACTTACAGAAGCTGAAATGTTAAACACCTAGTTCAGATAACGTTAAACCATTTAAAAATATTATTCTAATTTTAAAATAATAAAAAACCAACAATTAAATATTATTTCATTGTTGAGACGAAAACATTGTTCTAAAAAGCTGATCATTTCGATAATTTTGACACGAATAACAATATCAATTTTATCAGTTAAAAATAAAGCAACAATGGAATCGGTCTATAAGTATATTAGTTGCAAAGCATTGTTTTAAAAATATTAAGCATTGTATAGGTCGAGGTCATTGCGTGCAGAATTAAATATTACCAAAGACGAAATATATTAGTCGTAGACTGTAGAAAGAAACTATTAAAATAATTGCTAAGTCCTAACGATATAATTTGCTTTTTGCTTAAATTATTGATTCAATAGATGGCACTCCCTTAACCCAAGAATGTTCAAACTTTATTTTAATTTCTCTTTTGAGGAACGGATGTTATTCCTGACAAAGAATGACGGATGAATATGCTCACAAACAAATATTTATAGAAGATGACTGTAGATATTTTAGGCTAACAACAAATAGCGCATTAGAATGAAAGATGAAGTTACTTTTTATTAGAACTAAGATCTTTAACTATAGTGAATTTCAAACAGTTCAATATACGCATTGAATAAATAAAAAAAAGATTAATTTTGAATAATAAGTTGATAGAAATAAAGAAATAAGAAAGTGGAGGAAATTTTAGGCAAACAATAACATAACAGATGCACACTACTTCAACAGAAGTAACTATTCTTTAGTAAAAAGATCATTCAATGCATTGTACACTTCAATAAATTATTACAAATTTATAGAAAGGACAAGTAGAAAGAACTTTTATGCAAACAACGTACTCTAGCGCAATAATCTGTCATATAAAGTAACAATTACTAGCTACGTTTCCAAACATCGTTTAACAAAACAAATATTTTACAATTCTTAAAGAAAATATCATTTTACGCTTCATAAGTATAAACAGAAAATTTTGAAAGCAATTCGGTGACATATGCACAAAAAGTACCGAAAAGAAAGTCTTCCGAATTTTAAAACGAGTTTTGTTGGAGAATACGTTAACACATGCAAGGGTAAAACATTTCTAAAACTGTATATAAATTTCTTTTTAATTATGAAAATTTATTTCTGTAATTTTGATAAAATTGGTTTAATACTTGGAGACATGTAATTTACATTTTCTAAATGCAGTATCGATGAATGGTATTCTGTAAAACGTCTAATCCTAATCTGAATATTGAAAGAGAAAAGGGAACAGCGAACAAGTATTCCAAAAATTTAAAACAACGACGTTAATAGCTGAAGTCATTTTTGCGTCATTTATTGGTGTTAAGAATTTATTTAAGTCTACTATTAAAAGTACAAACTGAACCGTATTTAACTTCTAGATAGTTACATTTTGATTTATAAAAAAAGAACGTTGGGCTTAGAAAATGCTTAGCAAATAGACAGATACGACATCTTATAGATCACATTGTTGAATCAATACATGTTACTTTGTAAGAAACAGGAATGTGGACCAAAAGTTCTATAATGATCTCTATATTCAGGAAAGAAAAAGCTTTATAAAATATTTAAGACAGAAGGAAAATGTTATTTCTGACAGAAATGATTAATAACCTTTTCTATCTTTTACTACAAGAGATGAGCAGACAACATAATTTTTAGACAAATAAGACTAACAGCACATGTTTATTCTTCAATAATATTATTTGTCAATGATATTAAATTGCATTTGTTGATTTATTTCATGCTTTTCGGTAGAGAGTGAAATTATATTTTGATAAATTATCATATACAAAATCACAGTAGCCGGACTGTATCAGAAAGTTAATGAAAGGATTTTATCATAAATAAGTGGATATATAGTCAGAAATATATTCTCATGTTAGCTAAATTTACTTGATTACAAGAAACACATGAAAATCTGCACTTATCGCGTTAAAATGTTTCAACAAGAACGTTCTGATTTCACGCCGTCAGTAATGAAAGCGGATGTCTTTGCAAACATTGTAACATGACTGAAAGCCACTTCAAAGTATGAAAGAAAAGAACAGTGTGTTAGATCAAATTGTATTTCACCCAAGAACACAATATCTAATAAATTCACAATTGGCTAGGCCACTTGTTAAAGTATAACAATATGTGTGCAACATGAAAAACAAACAAATGTACTCTACATATTGTTTCAAATCATTGTGAATTAAAGTGGTTCGGAGGGAATCATTGATAATTCAAAAATGACAAGTTTTTCCTCATGTATTAAGTACTTGTTAAAATTTGCACATGCTTCGCCAATGTTTACATTTGAAATGTTACATTAACCTGTTTCATCAGTTATTTCATAAATATTTTTTTTTCTTAAAATGAATTAAATATTAGAGGTAAAAGAGGCTATCACTTCCTACAATTATTCAATAAAATGGTACAATAAAAAGTTTCACTCTCTTATTGTTATCATTTCTGGGAATTGAAAACATTTGATTTGAACACACCTGCTATAATTTTCTTAAAGCAATTTTTGAATTTTTGCCGTTTTTAATGATCTTTAGGGACTGTGTCTATTTTCTTTAATATCATTTTATACATATATTTTATTATAAATAATATACAATTTTGTATAGTATAATATTATACGCTAATAAAAAATACAGTAGAGCATGTATTTCGTTCTGTAATTTTCTTTATCAAAGATCATAATTTAGTATCGTTACTGAATGCCATTACTTAAAACCACTAAGAATTATATTTTTTTGTTTTTGGTTAATTTGTTTTGCTGATGTAAAGTCTGAAAGAAATAATTTTGTGAAACTTGCTTTTTTTTAACCAACTTTGAAATAGAAACTTTGTGTCATAGTCCTTTTATTACCCGACCTTTGTCTCTTACAATAGAATGTTTAAGATCTTTTACTTTGCTAAATAGAAATATGAAGCAGTAAAAGTGAAGTGACAAAAACAATTTAGTACCTCTATGTTTTGAGTAAACAGACTGCTAATGTATTTTCTTTTTGCTGTTTTGATGATATTTATCTTACCAAATATTTGCAAAGTGCAGCCAGTAGTTTTGGATATAATAATGTCAACCTTGTAACAGTCATAGACATTATGAAAAAAAAAGAAACAACATTAGCACGGATTATTATTAGAGCAGGCTTCTTAATAGCAAAATAAAATATAGACTGAACAGTACGACTGCAAATTTACAAATAAATATGCACGTTAAAACGTATCAGATTGCAATGTTATTTTGGATTTCTTTCAAGAATATTGTCAATACAAAACACAAAACACATACAAGATAATACAACCGTCATGTAAGCTCAATAGGTAGAGTGTTTGCATATAAATTGTGTTTGCATGTAAATTGGGTGACCCGGGTTCAATTCCCGGACGTTAATAACACTTCCGTTATTATTGATCCTGAAATTCTATTTTCATTTGCTGTGTACTCCTGCTCTGGCATGTACAAGAGTTATCAGTTCCTTGCGAAAGTGAAGGTTATACTGGTAATCTGCTTGACAGCATGCTCAGATACGATGCTATGGCTGAACTGTGATCTGTTGAATTCAAGGTGGCTTAATTCCGTGATCCAAAGAGTAAACTACCATCACCACCATCAATAAAAGCACTATAAATGTAATCTTGTAATGTCTAAGACAATCATTACAAGACACAAATGTCTCCACAGAACCACTCAACAGGACCACATGCATGTCACCAATAGGACACCGACAATAACAAAAGAAAAGGAGCACAAGAGAGGATTGAGCAAGGACGGGGTATCATTGCATAAGCAACTTCTGTCAAACAAGGATCCAAGGTTATAAAAATATTCTAAGCTTTAACTCAGATCTCTAGTATTTGATTAGTCAAAAACCAGCTCAACATGTACATTGACCGATTAAAGTCCTGTGATTTAAGACGTAGCTCTTCAAGATATCATCTGACCGATGCTGCATTTCAGAAATGAGATACTGTTTAAAGGCATCCAGTTGATGAACACAATTTTTAAATTACAAAAATCAATATTTTTATAATGCTTTAAATAAAAATATATAAATCATTTATTATACGCCTATATTTTCCTGGCATTTCTACCAAAGTTACTCTCCCAGAAACCTATTGCATGAAAACTTTTCTATTAATCATTCTTTGTTGGGAATAATAGTTATAACCCTTATGTTCCTTAATAGTGAGAGCAAAGTCAATTTGAACTCTTTACTGCGTTTTATATATCGAGTTGCAAGTACCGGATCAATAACTTATTATAGCCATTTTATTGTTTGACTGACCTTTTCCAAGATAAGATTTGAGTAATTTCTGTTATTAACAAATCATTTTTGACAATGTTTATTTACAATCTATATATTTGTCTTTTGCCATTTTTAAATTTTCTTGCAATATAATTATGCCATAAAAGTAATAAATAGTTATTTTTTCTCTGATCTCTATTGATAAACTATAAAGATTATTTCAGAGTTACTTTTGTGTATATATTTTAATATAAGTCTCATAGTTTTAAATATTTCACAAAGTCAAGGCTAGTAAACTTCTACCTGAGAAATAGAGGTTTGTTTCCCATGTGTATAAAATTTATATTTGCAAAGCTCCTACGTTTAAGTACTCGTTTAAATCTAGATTTAATGTAAATGTATATTTTATATTCTATAAAATCTTGACTAGCTGTAGCAGCACTATTTATCTATTTTTTCCTTAAACCATTGCCTTCAAGCAGAATTGAATAATCCTAATCGAAGGATTCTAAACATAAAACATGACCGTGCCCAACGTAACGCGAAGAAACAGATGAAAAATAAATTGTCGAATAAACGGCAACATATCTTATTCTAAATCAGACTGAATGAAATGAATACTTTTAAAGTTTTTATTTACATTTGTGGTACTGTACTTGTTTTTTTAAGATAATTCGTGAGAAAAACAACCTTGTTATTGTCCTTTTCGTAGTTATATTATATCAATAGCATATATATTCTTTATTGTTATTGCATTTCTTTGTACCTTAGTCATGTTTCGAACTGGAAAAAGCAAATGAATGTAAATGAGGCGCTTATTATGAGATGAATCCGTTATTGAATATCCAAGGGAGCGCTGATTGTTCCTAAAATGTGTCTGAATCAAATTTCATAAGCGCATTAATTAGTGCTTTCTATCAGTGTTACATGCCACTTGTCCATTTGCAAATGCATCAAGTATACAGAAAAGCAAAAACAATAAAATAATTTATGTGATAGTATACAAATTTTCGTAGACGAAACAGGAAAGACACATCCAATAGGTAGTAATGTCGCCATTTAAACAAAAAAGAAAATTATTCATTGGAAATATAGTGACATGTTTTAACAGGCTTATTCATTTTCATTTTTTTGTTTAATTTGAGTACTTTTAAAAATATTTCTGGCCGTTAACTTATCGTGTTGAACATTTTTTCTTGTTTCCTTGGTAGTTATTGTTTGCAAAAGCCTGCGATTCTTTCACAACCCTGTATAAAAAATATTTTCTGATAGGAAAAACAATATTAGATAATACAATCTAGTTGTTGAAGAAACGATAAAGCACTGACGGCAAATGTATGATCTTCGTTGACCTTTTATAATGTACTTTACCGGAAAGTCTGTGTGTTGTACTCATAACTAAAATAACCATAAAAAATAGTCTAAAAGTGAACGAAATATAAATAATTAATTTAATACTTTTAAAATCTACTATTTTACAAGACATGAACCTAGAAAAAAATAAATGGTGGTGAAAATGTTCCTCTTAAATGTAATTTTAACGAAAAACTATGGATGTCTTTATTTGTATACCCGTCGAAACTTTATCTTTCAGAAGTGACAAGGTTATAAACTAGCGATATTGTTAGCAATACTTCTAGCAATTATATCAACAATCAGTTGAAATGCCGACAATTTGATAATCACTTTGAACTTGGAAAAGGAACCTTACTCAGCTGAATTGATACACGTTATAAATCAAGGTTCATTTATTGGTATTCTCGGTAAAGAAAAAGTATTACGTATAAAACTGTTGTTTTTTTGGGGTTTTTTTTGCAATTAGAAAATAATTGTTTTCTCTTATGGTTTCCTTATCGTTTAAATGGCTATCAATTTATAGGGTAATGATAAGCCATCGATGTTTGCTCGTGACTCTATTTTCCATGATTTATCAACACAGAAACAAAATGTTGCAAACAAAAGTTTATTTTATAATTTGAACCACTGTTATTTTTTTTAATAAAATATTTGATAAATTGTTCATTGAAGATATACGAAAATACTTTTTCATCTTCGTTCTTTATAAAATTATTTAGTATTTATAATTGTTATAAGATTAAAATGACATTAAAAACTAAACATGTAATATTTGTTTTCAATTTTATGATAAACGTCACAGGAAAAAAGTTACCCCATTTATTAAAAGAGTTAGCAGTCTTTCATATATTTTCCCATCAGTTACTATTAGTACAATTACCTATCTATCTATTTCACAAAATTATTAATTCTGTCGTTTCATATACGTAATCAAACCCACTCTTTAAAGGAGCTAGTTGCTTATTGTTGGCAATCGGAATTATTTTGTCTAAACAATGAAACAATTTTATTACATGCTTTTCGGTGGTTTATAGAAATATATCAGTGATATAAAACTGGTAATTTCACTGTTTGAAACAGTGAAATTACCACTTTGATAATTTAACTGTTTTGAATTTAAGCCCATTACGTTGTTTCAGTGAAATACCAGCGTGCACAGTACTGGGTACCAACATAATGACATGACGTCGTAAATGACGTCACGTTGTATTATTATTTGGCGCGCTTTTCATTCAGTATTAGGTTTAATTTCTTTGCATATAATAAAAAGAAAATTTGCTTAATTTAGTGTTAGATCGAAATATATTTCACCTTGTGAACACCAAAAGTTCATATTTCACTCGTGGCTGCACCACTCGTGAAATATACCTTTTGGTGCTCACTCGGTGAAATATATTCCGATCTTACACTGAACTAAACAAATATCCTCTATATAAATATAAAAAGAAATAAAAATGAGGCAGAGATAAACAAAGCAAAAGGTTATGCCCCGACACACTTCAGCTACAACAGCAGGACACCCAGAAGGAACAGAACAAGAACCGGGAGATGATATAAAGGCGGCGAAAGGAGGGGAGGGGCATGTAATAAGTGAAATGATAAGAACTGAAAGGGACGGATATGGGAATAAAAGGGACAAGTCATTAACCTAAACGATAGGAATGGCGCCATAAGAGTTGTGTTGTATTTTCTGGTTCTCAGTGCTGTGTTTAACTTTGCATTGAAAGACCAATACTGTAATGATATAACTTAGAGTACATTGCAATTTTATTGTACGGAAAATGACGTACATGAAATTGTGTTGAAAATGACTGACGATTGTATTATAAAAGCGTATGATGGATATTCACCATGGTTTCAAAATGTTATATAAATCATCACAACATGATACTTTCTCTCTTTTTCTAACATGCTTACACACAATCATGACCTAAAAATTATACAAATACCTTACTTCGTAACAGTTTATGGAATTATCTCGTCAATTGTCGCTCTTAACTACTCATGACCAATTATTACATACTTAGACGAAGTGACGTTTTATAAAAATGTTTATCAAAAGACCTATATCAGAATAAAAATCGTGCAATTACGCATAGACAATTAACAGGACTCGTAATCTGTGTTTACAACCAAATTATTATACAAGTACAATGCATGTCCCAAAAACTCGTGACAAATTTTACAGACAGTTCAGTTTTAACGTCAGTAGATATCAATTTACTTTTATCTTCAAATATATGATTTAAAGTTTCATATAGGCATTAAATTAAATATTGGTTTATACAAATTTATTTTAGTTCGATTGTGTTGGAAGCTATAAGCTTATTGAAACACTCTCGAATATT
The DNA here is from genome assembly GCF_026571515.1 of Ruditapes philippinarum. Taxonomy (NCBI): domain Eukaryota; kingdom Metazoa; phylum Mollusca; class Bivalvia; order Venerida; family Veneridae; genus Ruditapes; species Ruditapes philippinarum. The sequence goes on from NW_026865609.1 coordinate 26,559, forward strand.
GACTCTAATTACTTTAAAGTTCTATATTGTACAGACATTATTCCTCTGACGTTATACACAAACTAATAGTGTAATAAAATTGAAGCATTTGGTACACATACTATCACTATTTGATTTAAAGAATGACATTGCAAGGAGCATGTGGCATATGTTATCTAATCAAACAATCTTTATGAAGAACATCATTTAAATCAAATTGAAATAGACAGTATTGATAACTATAATTAAACCTGTGGAATAGAATGATGCATCAACACGGTGATGTATTATAATGAATTTCATATGAACCTTATTTACTGGTAGCCTGCTGATGGCGACTGATTTTACATTTGCGAAAAGTGCTGACCACGAAAATATATTAGGGTCAGCACTGGTTGTTGTTCAGTCAGTACATAGTTTTCATATTTCCGTAATAAAAATGAAGAATGATATTTTGTCCATGGCAAGATATAATAAAATATTATGAGTAAGTAAGTGAGTAAAGTTTATTCTTGTAACATAGGCCTCCGGTCCAAAATACAACATAATACAACAAACATAACATAAAAATGGAAAATACAATAATAGAATAAAATATTATGCGATCAAATAAAGGGCTGAAATAAATGGCAAATGATAATTTTTCTGGAGCCAATTCTCGGTTTTATTGAAAATGTCAATCAATGCACTTAGTTATTTGTTTTAACTAAACATGTCAATCAATAAGAGACGATCCGTATATAAGTTTAATTTACATATAAGCTGAAATGTTGTTGTATGTACATGTATGTACATGTATGTACAAGTTCCAATGATTCTTTACAATTTTTTTTATTAAGTAAATGGTCAAGTTTTATGTATATTTACATAAATGTATATCCAAACAGGTCTGAAACTGAAATTCTTACCACCACCGTTTATCGAAAAACAAGACAGACGAGAAAATTCCCACATAAACTGATATTGAAAAAATGACGATTTCTTTTCTATTGACTGAAGAAATATCCGTTTATTAAATGCCCATTATTCCATCAGTATGCTTTTATATCTAAAAGTGTATTTCTCAAAAGAGTTTTATTTTTGATGTCCTATTACTGTTTATTGATTCTGTTTTTATATTTTGTATTGAATTCAAAAAAATATTTTTGTCACATTTTGCTTCTTTAATGACAATTATTTTAACATTCAACACTATTTTCTCCAAGTAATAAACTTCTTACATGCTCTAAAATCATTATTTTAACGTTATCAAACTGTTGTTGTCCCTTTCTAAAGAAGATTTTTTATCCGTTTTAAGGCATAATGTGCCTTTCAGAGGTTAAATGTACAAGTTTGTAGGCATTTAAAAATAAACGAATACAAACATTTAGCAATATTAAGGCTAACTTATTTGAATTAAAAAAAATATTTGAATAACAAACCTTTTTTTAATACTGCGTAGTTCAACACTTTTGTATGGTGGCATATTTCTGCCACCAGATAACCTGATACCTAACTAGTTAATTTAGAGGTTAACTAGTTACGTAACTAGTTAACCTGATAACTAACTAATTAATTAAGAGGTTAACTAGTTACGTAACAAGTTAACCTGATACCTAACAAGTTAATTAAGAGGTTAACTAGTTACGTAACTAGTTAACCTGATACCTAACAAGTTAATTAAGAGGTTAACTAGTTACGTAACTAGTTAACCTCTTAATTAACTAGTTAGTTTTATGGTTATCTGGTGGCAGAATTATGCCACCATACTTTTGACCTGGCTAGAGCTTGTACGAACACAAATGTGCTAAAGTATGTTTCTACTGAACATAAATAAGCCTTTGTAAGATAAAGTTAATGATTTAGTTACCAACCATATATCTACTTAAACAATAGGGATCTGAAGTTGCAAATTTAACAATATGTCCAAATATACATAGTATTTGTTTTGTTACAGACGAATTGAATTGCATTTATTGGTATCACATTAAAAGTTTCTTTTAACAAAAAGCAAATTATGGACATGAATGCAAAATTTAGGTAGGGACAGAAACTACTAGTTATTTTATGTAGTTGGCCTTATATTTATTCCATATCTTATACATTAATATTTATATTTGTGCAACTTAATTTGATTTATTCACCAACGTGTACGTTGATGCCTAAATCAGAAACACTGGCTATTATTCGTTATACTCTGTTTGATTGGCTTTTTTATTTTATCTTTGCTTAATCATGATTTTTATGGTATAAATATAATATCTGAAAAATATAAAAATATTTACATTAATGCCTGTATTTTTATTTTATTTTCATGTACATTTAACTTTTGAAGTGTATTCATGTAAAAAAATTTTTAACGTTTGTCCCTTGCATTTTAATAGTTTTTGATTGCATAGTAATAATACCGTACATTGAGTGGGAAAACAATTTAGCATATCTTCAAGCCTAAAAACATATCCTTTTCTGTATTGATTGTTTTTCTCAAAGATTTGCCAACCTTTTGTGACCACACCTCCGCTGATGATTACAAATTTAAAACCGATATAAAGGCTGATGTTCACTCGCGGTCTTGCAAGAAATACTGGAACTATTTAAAGCGGCGCAACAAAGAATCTGACAGTAAAGGTTAGTGTAGTAATATAGTATCACATGAAGACGTGATTCCAGTCCGCGCGGTTAAACTTGAAGGAGACACGTACACCTTGTAAATTCATAGGACAAAAAGATTTTGAAGACTGGGAAGAACATAAGGAACTCATAATAGAAAACTTGAAAGGTATGTGTTTTATTTTCATGCAATATCATTCTTGGATTTATTAAACAACAGAGGCAAAAGAGGGAATTAAGGAATACAAAAAAAATATTTAAGGAAACGTTGTACATTAAACGAAAATGTAAAATGAAAGATTTTTTCCTTTCCTCGGCATTCGTTCATTTCGTTTATTATTTGAAAAAATATGAATAGTTGTTTTCCAAAAAGAGTAAATGTGTCTATGATATAATTTAAACAATTAACTGGAAAACAAAATAAAATTCTCATTATTTTTATAAATATTTTTAGAAAAATGTATTTTTGTATTGATAAGAAATGTAATAACAAGTTTGGAAAAAAAATGAATATAAAAGAAAAAAATATATTGAGCATAGCCCTGTTCCATTTTACGGATCTAGTCTAATTTATAAGTACTCGTTTTTAGGAACAAATCTTTATCATTAAACTCATATTAATGTATTAAAATGTGTTTCTTTGAATGTTATATATTAATAAAAGAAGAAAAAGGGTGTAAAAATAATGTCATAAACATAAATAAAATATACACAAAATAAATAAAGAATACAACTAAATTATAATGATTTATTACAACGATCATCTACTTTGATATTTAAGTGGTTAAACAAACCGAATATATGTAATTACGTATACAGAGTTTCAAAAGATGTAATAATTAGAAAACTAATTGTTAAAATGACATGAATGATAATAAAAATAGTTTGAAGATAAAACACAGTTTTCTTGAACTTTTAAATAGGTTTAGTGTTTGTAAATTTCATATGTAAAATAAATTATTACACTGCAACGTGTATGATGCACTTTTAAAAGTGTCGGAAAGTAAGATAAGGTGACGTCATTCTTGACATTTGTAACATAACAGCATATTTGTTACCATCATTATCACTTAATTAATGACATGATTTACTGCTGATATGTTTTATCAGCAAGAATAGTTTTCGAGTTGATTTATGACGAAAGTATTATATTCTCAAAATTAATAAAAAATTAATGATTCTGTTATTATGCAAAAGTACATGGCATTTTAAAAAAGCACTGACTGAAAACAGGAAGAGTATCGCAACACTTTTTTGTGTATAAATGAGCATCATTTGATAATAAATACACACACAAAAATTCAGGTCTCTTTTGTGTATGCTTCGCCTTATCACCTAACATTTTAACAAAAATGTGTAAAATATTATATATTATAACATTAGAAATATATATCATAGCTAAATGATTTATGGTTTAAATGTTAAGATACAATTATTTTTTCTAATAAAAAACTATTTAATGTAGTTTTTTGTTTAATCTACTGCAAAAAAATATCAATTTTCATATCGAATTTCATGTAATATCTAAAAATTGTATGCAATTATCTGTTTGGAGTTACTGTGAAGATAAGGAGTTTCATATTTTGTTATATTTTGATTTATCAAATAAAAAAAATACTGTTTAACTATAATACATTATACAAATTTGTCTAATAAAATATATTTGTTTCAAAGGCAAACTAAGAAACTATATAGTTACGTTAGTTTAATTAAACTTAGACGAATCAGAAAGTCATATTTAGAATAGCTTTGCTACCTGATGCGTCTTTAAAGTGGCAATATGTTCATCTTTTATGGCCAAGTTGAGCTGAATTGACAATATATTTCAAAAGATTGACAGTTATAATGATGATCGGTAAACAGTTGATGATGAATAAAATATAAATCTGCATAAAATATATAAAGGTATGCCCCACTATTTTCTTTTAAAAAAATGAACGTTAGAGGTAAATTCCGATGGCTATTTACAGAAATTTCCTTGTATCACATTCGTGCGAAGTTTATTATAAAAAATGAAAGGAATAAGGGGAAATGTTATCTTATTTTGACTTTCATCTGCTCCTTGGATTTGGCGTAATGTCACTTTAAGAAATTCGTGTAAAAGGAAGGATTTACCGTCAGTATCATCAGATAAAGCCGTGAATAGGGAAATAACTTCTTGATGGAATTTATTGACATCCTGTTTTCCTTTTTAAAATTTCTTTCATCATTAAAATAACATTGCTAAAAAGTCCACAAGAACATAGTCCGCCATTAATTGTATTTTTTTTTCATGAACAATTTTGTTTATTAAAAGATATATTGAAATTGTTCTTAACTGTAATTAATATATGTATATTATTTCTATACAATTAGTCAAGTATTTGATATGTGTCTATAATTGCAGGGCCACTTTTTCGCTCTATATCACAAATTGGAATATTTACAAAGTATATATTAATTAGAATGTATGTAAATAAATTCCACATTTCATTAACAAAACCAATATTAGTGTAATTTTCTTGTGAACAGTTAATAATAATAATATATAATTAGATAATGGCTTCTATAAGCTTCTGCTTTCGGCCAAAATCTATAATTATTGTTATGTTGTTATTTACACATGTACAAATATTCTAAATAAAATATGTTTAAACCAAACCAATAATAATATACAGTAAGTAAGCACTATTCGAATGCGGTCAAAATATTACTGTTAAATGAAAGAAAATAATTACCAGGCTTAATCCGTGCTGTTGCTCATAGATATTTCCACAATCCTCGATTTGGTAAAAAAAAAATACTTGTATTTAACTATATAGATGTTTACATGTGATATATATTTTAAACTTAGTTTGATTGTTTGATTTAAATTGATATAAAAGCATCATTTATCTAAAACAGAAAATAAAAACAAGCATAGTTTGACAATCTTATTCTTTTCAGATATTTTTTAAAAGTTCTTTTGATTATGCATGCATTGTTTACTTTAAACACGTAACGTCAAGTGCTTATAATATCTGGCATTGAGACATGACATGACATGATAATGGCTTTAATGATATGTAAAAATGACATGCACGAAATATGACATTGAATGAGAATACAATTTACATTCGTACAAAATTGATACGTAAATTAAGTTTTAAGCAAATCTTTTACTTGCATTCCAAATGGTTAAAGCCTGATACCAGATGAAATTGATGAATTATTTTTTTCTTTTTTTATTGTCATAGACACTCCTATATGATAATTGTCAAGGGATTATCCTAATCAGTATTAGCAATCTCAATTTCAACATAATAGAATTAACGATTTCTAAGAGACAAAGTTGAAGATTAATTTCTAAATTTCAAATTCTTTAGCGCGTTTTGCAAATGTTTCGTTTTCTTTTCATTCCAGTTAGTCATGATCGATTTGCCTGATGCATGCAATCAAATGTTCCGTGCGTGCTTAGGTGTCAATCACTTTCTTGAAAATTTTAATAAAGTTTTTAATTCAAGTAAAAACATGACAATTGTTAAGAAATCTTAACCGATTTAACATGTTTTCTTAACTAGTATCTGCCTCTTTATTTCGCTCTCTATTTGTTGACAGTTTAGTATTTGAAAATCTGATATATCGCATGTGAGAGAAAAGGTGATCCCTCGAAAGCATAAATCAAGACAAAATTGCATGAAAATTGAAGACTCGGTTTGGTTGAGTCTTTACATGAGGGAACACAGTTTGATCCAATATATTTAAGTTCTTTAACTTCCGTTAATCAAATGAAAATGTGTTAACAAAGATACTTATAGTGTGTATAATCTCACTTTATAGGAACAGCAAATATAAATATTTATATGTAATTGTATATTCTTGTGTATACCAGTTAATCCTTGTCATGAAGGAATCGAAAGGGATCAGCCTTAGCCTGCAGTATACAGTAAGACAAGCCTGCATATCTATGGAGTCTGACCAGGCTCTACACTGTCGGATAATTTACTTTTAAATTTTATTCTTAATTGATTTCCTCAAAATTGAACTGAGAAATTTGGCTATTTCATTATAGAAATTCAGCAAGATATGGGTTAAGTGCATCAGTTCTTATTGATAAGCTATAGCCTAGGGTTTCTTGGAAATGATTATGTGAAAATGATAAAATGCCATCTTAAGTTAAGATGTGTAAAATGCCAAGTGTCATGAGATGATGACTGAAACACAACTTTTACATTTACAGAAAGCGATTTGTCTGTGTCACGTGCGGCTTAAATGGTTTGTTAAGGAGTGTTTTCAAATCCATAAACTTACGGTATTTGTTCATCTGTAAGAATTAAATGATAACATGCATTTATCTATGAACACTTCTTTTGATACAATTTAACACGCCGTGCGTTGCTGACAAATATATTTACAAATATATTTATGTCTTGCTGACAAATATATTTATGTCTAAATTGACACTGATATACCTTGATATTCTATTAATGAATGTTTTATACTGTTTTAGAATTTGTAAAGACGCATCGGTCACAACAATGTCCCAATGACATATGTTAACATTGTAGCTATAAACGTGGTGTTTGTATCTTCATGTGTTTGATCATGTTGTTTCAAGACTTATTTAATAATCAAATACCTTTATTTGTTTAGCATTTCAATATGACAAAGAGAGCGGTTGAAATTGAAAATATTAAATCTTATTATACACTATATAATATTCATCACAAAATATAAATGTACGTCTTTTTAATGTTTGTATTACCTGAAAACTATTATACATACCTTTAACTAGTAAGTCGAAGTATAATTATTATTATTAAAAATAATAAAAAAAATAATAAAAAAAACAACATTTTAAGTGTTCTTTGGGTATTAGAATATGATATTATGATATTGATCATTTGCATTTAAACCCATACTATCTTTCATCAGTCTGAAAGAAGCGATGTTATATTCAACAATTGCCAAGATACAAAAAAAGTATTTTAGTAATCTCATTTGTACGTGGAATCTACGGAGAATTCCAGGAAAATTGCGGTTTTGTCAAATGTCTCGCCGGTACAAAACATGTAGCATATATCCTCTATGTAGAGTTGATGCATTTATTCAATATGGTGCAAAAACCCTACTTTCCTATGAAGAGGTATACAGTATTTCTTTCATATCAGGATTACTTAAGAAAAGAGCGTTATTTAGTATAGCAAACAGGAAAAACGGATATTATTATGGCGAGAGTAGAATGTTTCTTTTCAGTATCTTGAATTGGTGTATTTTTTGTAATCAAAAGTAAAAGAATATACCATACATTTGGTAACAACTGTTAATATGACTTTAACAGCTGAACACTGGTCCTAACATGCTATGAAAATAGAATATTAGAAAATGATACATATATATTTTAAAATAATATCATTTGATAATGATAAATGTGATTTTACGGTATTTAAGCTATCAAATGACTTTTTACACACTGAATTTATAAATACCTCTATAATTATGTCTCACGGTTTCTATTTGCTATACAGAATTGATAACAGCGTAAATAAGAGCATAAAGACATGTGTTACATTGTGCCCTATATGTTAATTGCTTTTACAATTGTTTTGAGTCAATCAAAAATACTTACTTGATATTTGAATACATTTATTGTACTCACAACATATTGATTTGTTTCCTTTAGTGCATCAATGCGAAAAAAGACATCGATGCACTTGCCCGTTTGTGCTTTATATTTGAAACGATTCTTTTCAGATACATGTACCCACTCGCATCTGGTAAAAATGTAAAGATAAAATAAAATAAAATAGATTAATTAATAAATATACACAAAAAACAACGGCGGGACCATTTTAGGCATTTCATTACAAGATAGGCATGTGCAAAATACTATGTAAACGTCGGTCTTGGTAAATTTGAGTTGGTCAATATAACATAACATGCGCAGCAATTTGCTTTTAATGTTCATTCTGGCTTGTCATGTGTATTCAAGTCAAATTGTCAAATAAAGTGAAAAAAGCGTAGAATTCTTAAATTCCTTTTCAATATTCAATTTTTCCTGTGTGAAGAATTCCTCGTTCATAGGTAACATTGCAAGCCCGAATGGAGTTCAACGGGTTTCCCAGCCTTCTCGTTTAAAACAATTCATTTAGGCATGTAACGAATAGTTGCCAGGGTAGCCGTTACAGTTATCAATGTTTAACCAAGTTATTACTAACAGTGCACAGCTGGTTTTGAAATAAGGCGTTGAAATTCAATTTGAACGACAACAATAATTTAACAATATCGTGACAAAGACAGATCTCTAAATCATAATAACCGTATTGTTACAAAATGCGGTAGGTTTTAAAGAAGTTTGGAGAAATGAGATTAAGTCTCCCATTAATTAGAACAATATCGTGTAAATAATATATAATTTCAATACTACAAGGCTTAAAAGTCACGCACACAACTATTTTATAACTGTTTATTGTCATGTTTTTGTATAAATCAAACTATAAGTAGTATATAAATCATAAAGAAAGGCGGGAAACATGGTCTATAACACAATTTCTTATGAAATATCTGAAGAAAAAAACATGTTACAAACCGGACAATGAACGTAAAAGGTACATTATTCAAACTATATGACCGCATAAAAGATAAAAGAGTGTTAATTAAAATAATAAAAGTAACAGAATTAAACTTGACATTTTTCTCTTACTGGAACAAATTAAACGGTCTTCCATGATAATTAGCACCATGAATGTCTATGATAATTATGTTGTACATTAAATGTCCCAAATTTGAGTGGAATAAAATTTAGTTAAATATCCACACCATCACCCCCCCCCCCCCCAAAAAAAAAAAAAAGAGATAAAAAAATAAATAAATGGTGTTAATACAGAAACAAAAAAAAGGAAAGAGTAATAAATTTTACATACGAGATAAAGCTACCTTGACCATCCCACACACTTTTACAGTAGACAGTGGTGTTAGACCGCTCAAAAAATGGAAGAAAAATGAAAATCTTAACGAACATTCGAATTGGACAAATTTAACATGTTGCAGGATCGAATTGATTAAACCTGGTCATTGATGGAAGTAGAAATTGCAAGATATTGACAACGCTCCCAAGCATTGTAATATAAGAAGATTTTCTAAAGTTTTTTATTTGCTATGATAGTTGTAAGCATTGTCAAAACAAGTTTGTCTGTACATATTAAATATATTATGATTTATTTATTGTCGGGAAGTAAGAAAAAGTAATTTCTGAACATGTAGAAATACTAGTTGTTCATTTATCACAGTTATTTTGAGCCATTTAGGGAAAGGAATAGTAGTCATCACATCTCTTGTCGTTCTCAAAGTGGAAAATGAACTTCTTTAAAGCAAGTTCTTTGTAAATAATAATGTAAACTATTTGATTTCGCAAGGAAAATGCGGGTCTCGATGTTTTTTTTCATCAAATATTTTAGAAAAACATTGCGTAGACTGAAATTGTAACTTCAATCATGCAATTTTGCAGCGACATTATTAATGTTAGGGCTGATTCAAGGAGGACATGTAAGAAGAACGATAAATACAAAAATGTTTCATCTGAATAGTATATCAATGACTGTTAATATTATCATGTTAATAGAATTTTCATTTATATCAAAAGAAAAAGGAAATTAATATCAAATATAACACCCCTATTTTTTTCAAAACCTACTATTAAATTTTATTTTTAGTTTTTAGGATACAAAAAATAGGGAAAAGAAATGGTCTGAAACACAAGCCATGTGACATTGTAAAAAAATCTTCTATTTCTGTACGTTTTACATGCTGTTATTTGTATTGACATGAAAAAAAATACAATCAACTCGACCATGATTTGGTATAAACTGAATAATATAACACTTTTCCCATTCCTTTAGCATAATTTGTATATACGTATGTATGTATATGGCTAGTGGTTACTTAAGACAGTGTCACAAATGTAAATAAGCAATTGAATGCGAAATCATTCAAATCAATTATTCACGATAAACACTATATGGAAAGCACGGTATTTTTTAACAAACCAAGTCTACTTTTTACCATGAATTTGATTGTAATTTTTGGCATGTGTTATTTTTTTTTATTTTAATACTATACCATGTTTTCACTGTTGAATAAAAGGTTTTAATTGTTGCAGGGAACTGCAAATCAAAATAACAAGTAAAACCAGAAAAAGACACTCATAAAAACTAAAGAATAACAAAAACAACAACAACAAACAAAAGCAAGCAAACAAAAACCCAACAACATCTCACATAATAACAACTATGAAATAAACTTGTTAAGCTTTTAATAAGTTTAAATACAAATAATTGTAATCACAACACGTTCAACTTTTACAAAATTAGTTGGCAATTGTTTGAATTCATTGATATATATTTTTTTCCATGAGAAATTATATTAATTAAATCCCTTGAAAAAGTAACGGTCAACTAAAAGCGTACAAAGCTACTACACAGTCAAGAATAGTGTCTTTTTTTTACATTAGTTCTCTTTCGATTAGAAACATTGTTCTGATTTGCGTTTCGCTCGACAATAAAAGCGGTCTAGAATATAACAAGGACGGGGTAATAGGTACTTTGCTTGAACAAAAAATAATGGTATTGACAGAAATGCCTGTTAGGTTTATTGAATTTGAAATGCTCTGGTGACTCGTGTGTTATAAGGAAATCGTCCAATTATAGATAAGTTGCGGAGATTTCCCTTGTTCTTATACACAAATGTTTCATTTTAAGACTGAAAATATATGTTAAAGTCTGTAAAATGGTTTTGTTTTAATCGGAATTAATCATTGTTTTGATGCAGTTTTATTGTCTTTAATTTGCAATTTAAGATCAGAGTAAAGATTGAAAATGTTTAAGGCAATTACATTTAAAACGAAATGAATTCTTACTGCAATATTCAGAATTTGAATGCAGACAAATTTTAGCAAAGAAGAATAGGAAACTAACTCAAATTTATGAGATAAGGGTACGTTTTCGTTGTTATTCGATTTATTATATGGCAAAAGACTAATTTCCAAAGAAAATTATTTACAATGGAAGCGTCAGATTTGTAAGAATCCAATTACTCGGGTGAAAAAGAAGTACTTTTACTCTTTAAGGTATTAAATTATCTCTTCATGACCAATTAACATAGTATTTAAGCTTAGGTATGTATCAGAAGCATGTTAAAGTTTTGCATTAACCCAAGAAACAAGTATTAGCATTTCCAAAAATGCATTGAAATGCCGTTCAGCCATGAATATAGAAATTATATTTCATTTCTTACCAAATACTTTTATTGTATGTCGTCAACACATAAAGCCATAAAAATACTTGATTTAATCTACCATTCCGTTCTAGATGTGCTCAGTTAGATTCTGAATATTTTCTGTTCTGGATCAGGAAGTAGGAGATATTGCCCATAAGAAAAATATCACAATAACAAAACACGTACAATTAGTTAGACTACATGCGCTACTTAATCAGTGCATCAATCGGCAAAACTAATAAGCTTCTTGCGTAATTAACAACAGTTACTTGCTTCACATTAAAAATGATGTATGTGAACATTCTATAAATGGAATTTATGCTCCGTCGACTGCTTTGCAATTTTTTTTCTGAAACGGTCTTTAACTGACCTGCTATATTATAAGTATGATGTAATAAAAACACTGATAGTATTAAACTCGCCCGGAAAAAGCTGTTATGAAGTTTTATTTTCTTTAAGTGCAAGTTTTGAAAAGAAAACAAAATATACTCTAATTAAGACTACATTCTCTTATCAGAAATGACATGTAGCAAAATATATTGCAATTTGCTTTGTTTATCCTGCAAGAGACTAAATACTGGTAATATGTACATTGATAATGACATTTTTCAGTTGTACAAATAAGTAACCGGACAAAACATGGCGGTTGGGCGAGTCCATTTAAGCATCCCTCATTGGTTTTTTTGACGTCCATTTTGTTATCATATAATATTGAATTATTTGCTTTGTCCAGGAATGGCAGTAATAAAAAGAACTCGTGCATTAATACGAAGTTGAAATCTATTACTATTTTTCTGAAAAAGATCACATTTTAATTTAAACTTCAAACGTAAGATATTTAAGAAATACAAATGTAGAATGTTGATCTAAAGTAAAGGAACCATTTGTACCATTAACCTGCTTAACTTACCCCAGAACCGATAATGGACAGTTCCAAAATGGAAGCTGGACAAGTCTATTTTAGAAATTTAGCAGGTTACAGGTTAAGAAGAAAGCGAACGTTGTAAGTCATCATTTCTATATACGTTGTATTAGCGAGAGTACATCTTGGAATTGCAAAGGATTCATTTGATAGAGTGTGAAATAAATGAAATATATAGATTCGTAAATATATTTTGTCTCCATTTCACAATAATATTTAGTCTTAAAATGTTGAGAAAAAGCATGCAACACTAGCTCCGACAGTTTCAAGGTTGCAGTAAATCATTTGGCAATTTTGGTGTTAATTCGTTAAAAGGAAAGCAGAAAATTTAGACAAATGAAATATTGATATTTCTAACAGTCTTTCTGATATACATGAAAAGCATCAACTATTTTGAAGAAATATGAATAAGTTGAATATATCTGAAAAATAATCTGTCTTGATCAAGTCAGGGGTGTAAGGTTACCAATTTTTGAAAATGAAAAATAACCGACAAATGTCAAGTTTATTTACTATTATTCAAACGAAATGTAAGGGGTTATAATAATGTTATATAGTATTGGTAAGCATTTTTGACATTTAAAAGTATCAGGCTATCTATAAGAATTAATTTAGACGTTCTTATAACGGTTTTAGTTTAGTCCCAAAAAATTGTCAGTAAACTTCTTTTTAAACAGAAGATTAAATGTTAACGATATGAAGCACGACACTAATTACCGTTGTCATTACTAATATTGTTATTACATTTTTTAATGAAACAAAAGCATTAAATATGAATCTTTTCCAACATGAGTTGGTTTTAAAAATATACTATACCGTAGTTTCCATCTAATACTTAGGTCACCGATTCTAGATTAGTTTGTGCGAATTTATTTTAGTTCGATTGTGTTTGAAACTATAAGCTTATTGAAACTCTCTCAAAGCCGATCCTTTAACCAACTAGAAATACGCATTGAGTGTAAATATTCTTGTTCACGGAAACAACCTCCTGCCCCTGACGTTGGAACCCATGTACGCCGGCAGCTTATGTTACTAGTCCGACGCGTTAACAACTCGGCCATTCCGCCAATCACCTCGCTGGTTCTACTAAGGACTTAACCTTTTGGATGACCCCAAATATGCCTATATTCGATATGGAGGAATACACAATTATTCGTTGTTAATAGTTACTGCGTTTCGTGTTCTATAGTATGGTTTAATTGCGTACTCGCTAGAGATACAGTGCTGTTTTTTACGAATGTGTCGAGGAAAAACACTATCTTATCATTTTGTATTAAAGATCAGTCAAGGTTACAAAGGTCTCTGTACAAAAAAAAATCACAAAAAAAACACACAAAAAAGCAAGCAAACAAAATGCATCACGTTTAAATACGGAATTAACAGTTCACGATTGTTTATTACGAATTCTTAGGATAAGTTCAGTTTATTACGTACCAAAACGGATCAGTAAGATCTGATATACTTCATTATAGATGTAATATGGTTGTCAAAGTTTACTTTTTGTTCAGAAATGAAATTGTTACTACTTTGTATGAACGGAACGCTATCGACCTGTACAAGTTGAATGACCTTAATTTAAAAGAAAAAAAGGAAACAAAATGATTTTAAAATAAGTCTCGTTTTACTTGTGTTATTAATGTTATCTAATTTTTCTGAAGCATTTACATTATAAGCATCCCGCTAAAATAGACGTTTGAACCTATATATGTTAAAGGATAATTTCTGAACAATCAATTATCTACAAGTCTTTAACAAATGTTGTATCACATTAAGTTATTAAGTTCATTACAATGACATAGGTGGCATATTAATCTTAATGTATATAGACATATATTTTGAAAATTCGAGACTAAGGTTCAACTATGTCTTGTGTATATGTGAGCTATTTTTAAAGTAGTGTTCAGATCAAAAATTCGGTTTTAGAGATAGAATTTATATATAAAAGCTTTGGAAAATCTAATCAAGCAATCACGGTATTCTTAAAATCCCAAAGGAATACGCTGTTACCGACATGTATAACTTATTCGATTACATTTGTCAATTTTTAATTTTCTCTTGGCGAATTTGTCTAAATATGTCTAATTGTGTTTGACCCGAAGAGAGCTCGTGATTTGACTTCTGGCTATTTTATGATGTGTCGTCGCAAATTTGTAAACAATATTCACTTAAAGAACTTACGGGTTTCTTAAAGGACAATTTGTTTCAACATTATTGTTAAATTTCATTCACAGATCTCTTAGGCTTAAATAATCGACATTTATTTAACATCAGGAGGTTAATTAAATCTTATAATTCTTACGTTCAGAATGAGGTATTTTTGTTATGGTAAAGATGATAGTTTAGGTCATGAAACACAATGTTCACTACTTTACTGACCACTTTGGATTTTACTTTTGCTTTAAAGCCTTACAAAAATTTAGTTGCTTTATGAAATATATAGTCTCACATCTTTATTGTAACATATGTAGCTCTAACAATCTTATCACATCTTTTTTCCGAACAAAAATGTTTCAAAATGTAAAATGTCGTCCCAAAGACTATGATATGGGTAGATCGGTTGTAAACATTTAATGTATATTCTTAAGACTCTGTTGATAACTACTTCAACATCATACTTAAACACGACACATTCATTTCATTTTTTATCCTTACGATTAATACAATATTACAATAATACTGTACAGTATCATAGTGAAAGATTAAAACTGATTTTAGGGGACGGATATTGATACTGCAAAGGCATGGGCATTGGCTGTAAAACAAAAATATAACGCCCGAGACAAAATTGGTTTTGCACAAGTTCAAATGTATATACAGTAGGGTGAACGTTTCGGTTGTCAAAAATAGCGTTTTTCGTGCGTCCGTTTTTCGTGTAACGTGCGTGCGTATAGCGTGCAACGTGCGTTTGCTGAAACGCTTTCTCAAGCGTGCATCGTTTACAAGCGTTTAACGTTTATCGTTTTCCGTGTATCGTTTTTCGTTTATCGTGCGTCTGAAAGCGTGCGTTTCTTATTCCCAGAAACGTTTAGCGTGCGTCTGCGTTCGTCTAAGCGCTTAAGTACCGTGTTTTGCGTCTGTTACTATTGAGAAGTAAAAGAATTTCTTAGATAGATATATTATGTAAATTTGTTGTTTCTTAAACATGTAAGAGATGTTCTGTGTCCCTGTCATAGAATAGAAATATTATATAAAGAAGTATATTGTGATATTTACATTAAAGTTTTAAAGTTTGTGACCTCGCGGTGAATACTGGTCAGATTTCTACATGCTTAAAGCCGAAGATCAATTAGTTTTAATCCTATTTTACATACGCATAAGATATAATTACTAATTAATTGCAACATTTTTGATATTCAATTCAGCAAACAGATGTTTATATGCGTACCAATATATATTAGATACGAGGTTCGTCAGACATCAAATGATGTGATCAGACTAGCACCCCACCCCCTTTACAAAGTTCATCTTCTGACTTTTCATCAAAGACTGTCCGAATCCTATCCGAATACTATTTAGGGTGATAATTATTTTGGACAGTTCCTTCCTATTTTTCTTGACGGATTTATATTGATATGTAACAGCCTGGCAGGCACTCGAACCCCTGACACTCGGAATACGATTCCGCGGCTCTTGAGTTCCTCTGAGCTATTCGGCCGCTTACACGTTTTACTTGTTTAAATACTGAATAGTTATAAACCTACTGTGTATGCAAATATTTCTTCGAATTTCCCAGGCTTACTTAACATTGTGAATTAATTTCCAGCTGGGCTATACAAATGTTTGTCAGTCACAGGGTGAGAAAAAAATGCATCCTGACATGTACTCGAACCCGTGACCGTCTAAATACTGTACCGCAGCTGTACCGACATTTGTTAATAGTTTCATTATTTGTACATGTATAGTGAACATTTTACTAATTATACATTGTACATTGTACTATTTCTATATTTTTTGTACAAATAAAAATAACTAGATATTTTTCTAGATAAAAAATTCTATGGTGGTGTAAATTTTTTTTGGTCCTAAAAAAGGGAATAAAATGTTGAAAAACAAACCGGGAATTTTCCCTTTAAACCCAAACCCCTTGGAAAGGAAAACAAATTTTTTATAAATAAAAAAATTTTTTTAATTAAAAAACATATGTTTTTTTAAATAAAATAACCTAAAAATTTCATTTCCAAAAATGAAATTAGGGAATCTCCTAAAATGCCTAAAAGTCCAAAATAGTGCAACTAAAACCAAAAACAAAATAGGGAAAAAAAACCTAATAAAAAAGCCCGGAAAATTAAAAAAAAACCCCCCAAAAGGAAAATTTTCTAATATTAAATTAAAAAAGTTTTAAAAATTTAAATTTATAAAATAAAAAAGTCCAACCCAAAATTTTATTTCCAAAAAATTTTGAGTTATTTCAAATTTCCAAAAATACCTTCGTCTTAAATGAAAAAACCCAAATTAACAAAAATTGGGGGTTTTTTCCTTATTTTTATAGCCTAGGAAATGAAACAGAAATTTTAAGTGCCAAAAAATCTATTATAAATTTAAATTTAAAAACCCTATTTTTTGATTTAAATAAAAAATACTTCAAAAAACCTGAAAATTTTAAAAAATTTTGGCTTTTTCCATGGGTGTATAATAAAACAAACTAAACACTTATTCTTTAAAAATTTGGGAAAAAATTTTATTATACCTTGGGAAAAAGAAACAAAAAATTATTAAAAAAACATAGTATTATTTTTTAAGGGTTAAAAAAAAAAAACATCAAAAAATTATAAAGAAAAACCAACAAATTTATTGCAAATTTAAAAAATAATTTCTAAATTTTTTTAATGCCCTTTTTAATTAAATTTCCACATAAATCTTGAAATTTGGGGGAAGTTTACCTTTTTATAACCTTTTTTGGGCATGAAAAAAAAGTAAGTAAAAAATAATGTTTCCCATCAAGTAACTAACTACATCTAATTGGACTAAAAATAAGAAACCCCCATAAATTATATTGACAATGAAGAGAGCTAAGTAAAATTTCTATGATGCCTATTTTGTTCAAGCAAATACATTACATATTTAAAAATGGGGGTAATTTTCCCTTATTATAACCTCCCTAGGAAAAATGAAACCAAGTTTTAAGGCAACATATCACTATAATATTGAGTAACAATTACATACTGTTTTGATTGATATTGAAAATCCACCCAAATTTCATTGAAAAATAAAAAAAAAAGGTATGGGCAATGTCCTATATAATGCACGACAGAGGTGTTCAGATCCACTATCAGTAGAAAGGTGTTCCCTTCCCTGTCAGGGGACCCATTTTACTTGGCATGGTATACTGGAATCACAAAAAAGATACTGTAAAAACTGATTTTTTCATTTTTACAGCTCTGAATTATTCACTAATGAGGGGACATAAGATAAGTTAGTTAAATAACCTGTTTAAAATACATGAATGGCTTTTAGCTATCATTTAACTCCTTTCCCTGCCAGAGGGTTATTGTTTTATTGTTCACCTATTTGCCAGAGGATTTTCTAAAAGAAATTACTATATTTATTAATTTAATATAATTATTATTATTTGTTATTAGCTTATTATAATAATTATTATGTTTCCAAATCTGTATAGTATAATAATAATTATTGTCGATGGTATAATTTTTCTTTATATTTATTATTATTTTTTATTATTATATTAATTTATTATTATAACTATTATTTTTATAGAAACGGCTAAAGCCGTCCATACTGGCAAATACGCCGAAAATAACAAGGACGGCTTAAGCCGTCCCTATGGCAGTGAAGGGTTAATCAAATCACTAAAAGCGATCTAGCTTAGAAGTTGTTAAAAATTTATATGATAAGGAATATTTTATTAACGTTTAGAAACAATTTTCTATTTTGCGTGCATTTAAGCGTGCGTAATACCGTGTAGCGTATATCGTTTTCGCATGCGTTTGCGTATTTTTTTCAAAAAAAGGGCGGCCGGGGGGGGGGAAACATGGGGGGGTTTTGGTTTAAGGGGGTAACCGGGGCTGCTTTTTTTTTCCCCCCGTGCGTTTTGCGTGTAAACTGAAAGTTCACCCCACTGGGAAACACTAACAAAAAGGGTGTTTTTTAAATGAAAAAAGAGTTGTTTTCATTTTAAAAGCCTATTTTTAACGCTTTCCAATTTTTGCCTTTTTCATAATTTTTTTTTAATGTAAGAGGGCTGTCAAATAGCATGGGATGTGCAAATACCATATTTACTGAGTGGCAAAATCGGCACTGGTGTGTGATAATGCATATTAATACGGGGAAGTCAAAAACCGCGGGTCCGGGCTTTGGACTTGCCCGGGGGGCTATAGACTACATGTGAAAATTTAAAAGAAAATCAAATAAAAAACAATTTAAAAAATATAGAATTCTATACCTATCAATGAATATTTTCCAGTGTCAGTTCTAGTCGGGGGCACCATTTACCAATGTAATCAATGATAAAAGGCGGGGTAATTCCGATAACGGAACCAATCTCAACTTTTCGGATAAATAATAACGTCAAGTGTTCCGAGTGAAAAGGGAAGCGGTGGCAGGTAATGACCGAATGACAATTTTAAAACGGAAAGAAAGACAGGAATTTTTTTAACGACTTCCCCGTTCATAGGCTTTGCCTAATTTCATATTACATAATTAAGTGGCAGGGTCAATAAGTTTTCAATTTTAAGTTGATATGAAAAAATATTTTCTGTTGTGCTGTCTTTGTAAATCAATAATTTTCCTCATTTTTTTCCTCTTGATTACAGTTTCAGACCTTTAAAATAAAATTGCGTTCTTAATATTTATATAGATCTATACTAATATATTGGTAATGTCCTAGAAAATTTTACCTTTTTTTAGTGATTTCGCTGATTATTTCTACTTTCACTTCGTTTTGAGAAGCTTTTACTGGCGACAAGACAGTAAATCATATGTGGTGTCCTAATGGAACATACAGGACATCAACTTAAATCTACGTATTGTACCAGCAATTTAATCATTCTTGATTCTGGAAGCTTTTCCTTTAATGTTATCCATTTCCCTCAATGTTATCCGTGGTAGAATCTGTGTTTTTAATCTGTTTTCGTGACTTCTGTCAAAATAGTTAATTCCTTTATTTTACACTCAAGATTATATTATTTCGATTGTTTATTGATGCAGCCTCACTTAATATATAGATTTACCCATTAAATCCATCTGAATTTTAATTGTTACCACTGTATATTTTATAAAAATTTTGCAATGAATTTTTCAATGTCGGCCTTTTGGACTATTTACGTAGAGATTACGTAGTGAATGCAAGGGATAGTTCTTTATCGATTGCGCATAAAAAGGAACACTTTACATTAACTTTTTTACTTTCGATATTAGCGCATGACAGCTTATAAATATATCTAAAAATCATTTGTTGAGCTGTGACAAAAATTTATTTCGTCGGTGCTAGGTTGAGTGCATTTCAGTTCTTACATTAAACTCGTTTAAATACATTTTCTAGCTACCTTACAGTATAGATCTACATGCATGTATATGATGATCAAAATTTTCGCTTAAACGTTCTACATGTAGCTTAAGTTGTTAAAACTTAAAATGATTACGTGTTTAAAAAAAGGTTTTGAAACGTTTTTATTTTTCGTGCGTTTTAGCGTCGTATGTGTTTTGCGTATTTTCCCTTTTGGGGTTATCGTTTTTCTGCGTCGCGTATTTTTTTTCGTTTTGCGTGTTATAAAGTGCGTTCGTATAGCGTGTAACGTGCGTTCGTATAGCGTGTAACGTGCGTTTTGCGTGTAAACTGACACGTTCACCCTACTGTATCAATGTAGGTAAAATAAGAATGTGTACATAAATTAAAACGTAAAGCGTTATGCGTATGTAGCCCACGCCAAAAGTCGTCATTTTACTTACGTAACACATTATCTGCAAAACAGAGTAAGTGGTCAATAGAATAAGAAAACTGCCTCATGTTATGATTTTGACATCTACTCTTTACAGTGCATCTTTAACTTCATAGAGTGTTTATTAAAGCATAATAAAAATGGCCATTTTTGACGCTAACGCAGTCCACCAGATGGTTATTTATTTCTGCAGTTAGTGCTGAATGGCACTATCAGTTAAGCTAAAAAAGTTAAATGATGTGGAAAAGTTACAGAACATTGTACATATTCTAAATATATCCTTGTGTTTTTAGTATTTGGTAAATACGCATAACGTTGATAATGAACTTTTTGGGTAATCTTTTCGATGAGTTACGAATTTTCAGAATCTTTGACCAGTTTATCAAATATTCAACACATTCTTTAACAACAGATTATGGTTTTCACGAGTAGATGAGATACTCAAATGATACAAAAATCTGTATGGGAGCCAGAGCACTTTATAAAAGCCGAAGACTGGAGAAAGTATTAAACTCTATTAGATTCGCACATACAGTTGTCTAATAGGATATCAGTAGAGATATATTTTCTATATTAAGCCAATAAAGACCAATTTATCTAATTGATCGCATACAATTGTGTTCAGTTTAAGCCAATTTCTAACGTCTTCTACAGACACGTACGGTATATCCATGCCGAGTATGTTGTAGACTTTATCATAACGTACTGACTAGTTTAATATTGAATCAAGACAGCAAGCTCCCAAGGGATTTAAAAATTCGCGATAGTTTGAGACATTCTGTAACGTTTCACTCACGACGAGGTCGTAGGTCCCAAAATACATTCATGTTATAAGACTAAAATTGTTGAAAAAGGCAAGCATATGAAAAAGAATTTGACGTGTATTTTTTATAATATTGAAGAACATATTGTCTGATACATGTACAAAATAAACGAATTCAAATATAATCTATTAAAAATGTGTGGTAGGTACTAGTAAAATTGCTGGAGTCCGGATATTTCTAGTATAATATACTGGTCTTAAAGTCCACTAATAAAAACTCTATTCTTTACCATATTTCATTTGTTTAATTATCATTGATTTATGTTTTTGGTAAAAAGAAAATATTAATATGAACGAATTTAGAATTATATGCTTCATTGTGATAACTATGATATGTGCACGTGCCTGTGATTTCGTAAAGGAAGAAATATGTAATTGTTATTAGTATGCGAGTTATATTTGACGTATTTAGCAAGGACGTAATAGCTTTGTGCTAAAAATAGTTTAAGGATAATGTCGCGTGTTATCAGCGTTATTTCAATTTGAAACACAATACAAACTGTTCTAACAACAGGATGTGTCGCTTTTAGGAGCGAAATAATACATCAAGATTGAAGTCACTGTTTGATGAACGACTTTATTTCAAGAACATACTTTTCAGAGATGATGTAAAAATGATTTATCTTCAAATGTTTTGAGAAGACTTTAAGGTTTTATAGTGTTAAATCGTTTTTGTTGTTTAAAAGCTATTTGCAAAAAGTTCTGTATTTATCAATAGATTGCATGTTGGTAGGCAAATACGTGTCATTTATCATACACCTTCCTTGAATTTGCACAAAGTATTTTCCGGTGATGATATATTTTTTAGGATTATCTACAAGTGATGGGAAATACAAACAGCAAATTACAAATATTGCACTTCTTATTAACATATATATGCGTATGAAAGTTGAAAATAATGATATCAGCCTACGAGAAATTATAAAATATCTGGCTACAACTCATTAAATTCTAAATTGTTAAATTAACATGCAAAACAATAGGTGATAATAATTGAAATAATGCTTGTTTCTATTTATAATTCACTCTTTGTTAAGTTAAAATCATTTTCAAAAGCAAAGTATAACTTAGAATATTCGTCATACTTATTTACTTTTATAAAGATAATTTGTTTAACTGTTTAAAATTTAATATAATTAAGCAACAAGCTAAGCCATCGCATTCTTCATTTAAAAATCTTATTTAAAAATATGTTTCCATTAATTCACGTATTAAGTAGGCAACAATAATAAATAGATACATTTAACCAATCAGCATTTTTTTTTGGGAAAAAAAAATACAATGACGGTTTATTAATGTATATTATTTATTCAATAAGTCGGTCATAGGGTGGGCTTATCTTATACTGAATTCCATATGACAGTTCATAAATAAAAACGAATCTGCAATTATCATGTAAATTATTGTTGTAACAGCTTTGAATGGATTTTTCTTTTCCAGAATTTAGCATAAAAATATATTTCCATTACTATTCTAGGACAGTTAACATTGGCATGTTATAAGTCGTTAATAATCCCCTCATCCCAAATAATCGCTTTGGAAAAAATATTATCTGAGAAAATCTGCGGGTTAATAATGATTGTACTCTTTATATCTTACTAAACATCACTTGCTTTTTGCTTTAAACATTATAGCTATTCCTTTGCGTCATATAATACCTTTAACTCTTTAATACCACTTTCTTGAATTGAGAACGTTACAGCGAGACGAGTAGAAAGTTGCTAAAATGAAATCAATGCGGTCAATTGAGCAAAACAAAACAAAGACATTTTGGGTTCAACCCTGGAAGGAATGGGATTATTTTCTGAAATTTGAATACTGTCTGTCGGACACCATGACCTTTTGAACATTTTAAAATTAGACGCTATGTTGTGACAATTCCATTAGTCATTGTCAAGGACAATTATTAACTCTTTTGTTCTAACATAGTTTTGTTTAATAAATTTATGTACGTGTATTATACAGTGGTTCTTAATTTGAATGGTTCAAGTCACCTACTATATTTAAATGAACACATGATAATCTCATCTCTTCATGTATATTATCCTACAGACATAATTCAGTCCTTAATTCACTGTTTAAACTATGTATCAAATGCAAAAAGAAACCAGCGATATTTCATTTAAACTGTTCATCTTCTATATCAAATTAAAAGAACGTAGTGCAATTCTGATAAAAATTGAAAGAAAAATAACAACTAAATGACAGAACTGAAGGTGCTGGGTGAATTTATGAGCTATGCTGGTCAATGCAATTGGTCAGTTGCAAGAAAGTATAAGGCACATTTAGGATAAAACAATATAGTGTATATATATCAATACAAGTGCAAAACCGTGTAAATGTAAAAAGCAGTAAAAAGCATATTGAATCATATGAAATCAAGAGAATCATTAAATTTTAAAACCGAAAAGCTAAAATGATTTATAAGATATCCCTGCGTTAATGTCGAAATTATGCAAGTTTCAAATAAGTTAATTGCATAAAAAGATTATTCTTCCTCGTCCTTTTTTTTTTAGAGAAAACTGCAAAACATTTCTATCTAAAAGCATCTTGTTACGTTCTCATGCTATCAAGATCCTTTACGTCTTCTGATTTATTAGAGAAATACTTCCGGTGCCATTGCACATTGGCAAAAACGGTGGAATTAAATTTCGATCTCCTTCTTTCTCTCATCAAAGATCGCTTACACGACCGCATCCATCACTGTTTGCGATAACAATTTGCTAAGCATTAACAAAGCTTTTATGACTCCGGTTTCATAGAACAAACATTTGACTAGCATTGATCCTCTAATTGTAAAATAACTACTTTTACATTACCATATTTACTTGTCACGAGTACAGGTTATTTTAAGAATTAATGCACGGTCTCCACGCAATTTCGGTGTGTGTTTTTATATACTCATTCTTAAGTATAGTTGAAATGAACACTATCGCTTCATTACTTGTTCGAATGTTTTCTGTTTTAATTAAAGTAAATATTTTTTTCTTCTTCTTGATTATTAGGGTAATTGAATGCAATAAGTATTTTCACCTTCGAACACTAAATGAACTTGAAGTGGTACACATATTTTTTTGGTGAAACACTTAAACATTCTATGGCATTTTGTTTTCAAA
This sequence comes from Ruditapes philippinarum, assembly GCF_026571515.1. NCBI lineage: Eukaryota > Metazoa > Mollusca > Bivalvia > Venerida > Veneridae > Ruditapes > Ruditapes philippinarum. The sequence goes on from NW_026865609.1 coordinate 51,114, forward strand.
ACTTATCATATTTAGTGGTGGTTTTTATATATTGCACAAAACATTTGGAAAATAACGTTTTATGCAGTGTGAATCTGTGAATATCTACAATTAGTTTTGTCTGCATTTGAAATAATCTTAAATGAACATCAATATATAAAAGAAAGCTTCGATACATGATATGCAATTTATTTGAAATAAAGTTTCGTTATTGTACCCAAAGGAAAATGATATAATGATCTTTAGCAATTATGTAATGAATATTTTCTATGTATTTGAGTACAATAAATGTAAAAGTACAACGCTACAGCAAACTAAGAAAGTATTTAAAAATGTACATGCGTATATAGTAAATAGTACAAATAAGTAATAAGTAGTAGTGTGGTACATGTATAAATTAAAAATTTGATGGTTTTGTTCTACTATTTTATGACGGTATACCAAATGTGATAGTTTATATATACGTTGTCCGAGTAATTGCCCGCCACATTCGCCTGTAGTTACTATTGCTTTTATACTATTTTGTATAATGAATCGAATCATCATGTTTACCATTCTTTTGGGGGAACATATTTAAAGAAACGTTTTAAGAAATAAATAAACAAATTAAACCATTATTATATATTTTCAAATACATCCCTAATTATACTGCATTACTGATACAACAAGTGTTTATTATGAGATAAAAGCCCACGACCTATGAACACTGTTTGTGTTAATCGAATTTCTGATCATTCATGTATCATTTATGAAAAAAACCCGTAAATTATAAATATATCCTTTAGAAAGTGGCATGTCATTTTCCAGAAAGCTTTTCTGACTATTACCATAGAATCATTTATCATTTAATGCCTATATTTAGACAAGGTTATACTGCTATACAGTACGGCGAATGGTTCTCTTAAAATTGTGCACGATTTTGTCACGTTGAAATATGTGCTTTGTTGTTGTTTTTTTGTCATCAGAACGATAGGAGAAATGCATATTGTTGCAATGTGTGTGCAGTAAGTCACTTAATTCGACAAAATGTTATCATTAGTGCAGTTATGCGGTATTGGTAAACATTAAAGATTTGAGATTCAATTGATTAAATGACATTGCATAAGTTGCAAACAATCCTTATACTTTTCGGTGCTCAATGTAACTCAGAAAACATTTTTTGTTTGGATAATTCGCTAATGTCATTTGTAAAAGTAAATAAATTATAAGAATATTATTAATAATTCCCTCCTGATTTGACATTATCTGCAATTAATTGGATTAAATGATTTTCTGCATTGAAATATAATGGGCGTTTCATATTAATTGATTTAAACGTGGGCATAAGTTTGCCTTGCAAAAGCATTTATTTAAACAGGTACAAGTTATCGAAAATCCGACCAATATTTATTTTTGTGATTGTAAAAACTATATTATATGATATTTACAATAGACATTCTAATGTGATTTATGAAAGTTGAGACAGTAATGGACATGGTTTTCCATGTTTACTTTCCGACAATATCTATGTATTTCCTTATCATTCAATTTATCAATGTTTTGTTAGTGAAAAACAATTGCATAAATTTGCATATGAGGGTCCAAATCATACACATTAAATGATTGTTTTATTGTAAAGGTGATAACTACAGATCCGAAGGTGATTATACTGTTTTTAGTATTTACTTATATTCATTTTGTGTAATATGATAGCACTGTATTGTATGCTATTGGTATGAAACCTCGTACTCTGTTTTATAAGTGTTTAATAAGAAATTACAATGCAAAGGTTTTTGAAATGATCAACATTTGCGTACTATGATCTCTAATTTATTTGGATTTCGTTGATTGTTGTAGACTGGACCACACTTGACCTTCCATCTATTGTGCGTTCATAACCTTGCAAAATACGCCCGACATTAAGTACACATTTCATATCGTTTTAGCATCCTTTGTATAGTGATATATGTATTATTATGACTTTTGACGTAAATAAATTTTTTGATGTATTATATCTGTCTTCCTTATCAAATTATCATGCAAAAACATGATAATAAAATATTTTACCACTGTAATATGACACAGTAATGAAAAGTCATTCAATGAACATGTTATCGAATTGACCTGTAAACATCAAATAATAGAAAATAGCTTGTTCAATAGTAACATAAGGCAAAGCAAAGACTAAATCTATACTTAAAAATAGTAATAATCGCACTTTGTGGCATCTAAGGAAGTGACTGTTTCAGATTTAATTATATATGAAAAATCTTCTTTCCCGTTTAATTTTAAATTAGAAAAATGAGAGGTCTATTGGTAAATGGTAACCGCAGAGGAATTTTCATTTACAAATGATTAAAGGAAATTCAACTGAACACTTGAGAAGTACTTACTAGATGAAAAAGAAATCTCATATTTGTACACTTATATCATTGCTTGCAAAGGATACAAACTGAACATTTTTATAACATACCTAGTCCTCATTTGCAGGCATATTTCCTGAAAAGCTGATATTTCCATAAACAGATGTTGCCAAACGATAAACTTAATTTTTTCCAATATGAAGGATTATTATGAAGTTATTGGATCTAGAGTCCAGATTTAATCTTTATTTTATAGTATTAATTTTCTTCACGGCAGTATTATTTTGCTTTATTAGAATTAATTCCTATAATGAGTTACAGATATTTTACTGACAACGAAGAACATATGTCTTTATAAGTTTATTGTATTCGGCCGTTACTTTAGAAACCCAAGAGTCTGTATCGAATTTAATCGAACCCGTATAAAATTATTCTCATATGTCTGTATAAAAAAGTGGTGTAAATATGTATGAAAACAGAAAATGCTGAATTTATCAAAACATACCGTATATTATTGTTACATAGCGACCAGGGAGATTGAAACTAAAATTATTAATAAAAACAGTTTGTTTGCCTAAATATCATGTTTTTTAATATTTAGAGCTTAGCATAGAATTAAAAAGAATGGAAAAAAAAAAAATCATTTCTTACACTTACTTGGTTGTGGCTACATAAATGAGTATTTGTAGATTGTGTTTTTTTTATAAGGCTACTATACTGTGTCGGTGTGACGTAAAACCCAATCAAACAAACAAACAAATAAGGCTTCTATCAAAAGTACATATTCGCATTGCGTTCGTTCTATTATTTTTAACTTAGTTGTAACGGCATATCACTCTGAGAAGAGGCAGGCAATTTTCTTCTACACATACCCCTTGCATTTTATGAAAGAAAAGCAGCACAGCAAATATTCCGAGTATTCTCTAACGAAAACCTCCCGCATGTTTCAGATCGGGAACACATATTCTAATTAAGAACTAATTGAACATTATTTGTGATATTGTGAATTTTCTAAATGCCACAGGAAGTGTTTTTTTTTGTTGATATCGTACTTAAAAAGCATACATGCATTATACATCAGGTCAAATGAAAGTTCTGGTTTGAGAAAGTTTCTATTACTTACTTTAAATACAATGAAGAAGCAATAAGACAAATACGATTTTCAATTTATTTCTGAGTATATTCCTTATTTTTCTTTTGAAATCCTCAAGTTTAAGTGCCGAAGTTTGTCTCTGAAAGAATATCATTTTATAATTTTTGGATTTTGGACATCTATGGAGTTCCTTTCCTGTTACCTTTTGTTTTGTTGGAATTTTTGAAATTCTTATTTCACACTAATTATTTACCAGGCTATTTTGGTGCTGAATTACTAAAAGCTGTCCATCTCTCCAGATTATATTTTAATAGCGATACATCAGATTGTTTGTTTGACAGTTTTTTAACTTAAAGATATTTTAATGCCCATTTTGTGAAATTCCTGAAATGTTAGGGACATTATACATCTAACATTTCTTTATTCACAAAATATTATCAACTTAAATGAGATCAGGTTACTACTTGAATTTAAAACAAATTGTAGATTAATTTAGCTGCGTCGCTTAAACATTATTCTAAACAAACTATCAAGTAGGAAATCTAACATGTTAAGAAAAATCAACTATACATTTTGGGAGGGTTTTCAATTACACAACCAGATGCATGCACGAAATACTTGCTTAAAGTAGAAACATATTTGTTAAATCAATTACGGATTCATTTTCTTCCTAAATTAATTGAATTAGTGTTATTTTTAATCTCATTGCGTAAGCCTACGATCTGATTTACGGCTGTGTCAATACACTTCGTCAGTTAGAGATTCAAAGTGAACTATTTTGAGTAAAACGATAGATTCATTTTTACATTAATTTTGTGATTATAAGAAAAACAACGACATTTAGGAAATGTAAATGAAAAACCATTCAATATCAGTGCTGATGAACAATTTATAATATTCCCTAGTTGTTCTTTGCTACACCATTTAAAAAATGTTAACAATTTTCGTAGTACTAATCTGAAATTGTTTGTATGAAATAAATACTTAAATTTCGAATTAGTTTTTATGTTTACACCTTTCTGAATTTGTTATCATTTTTGAAGTGACCATGTGCTCATTTTTTAACTGTCAAGTTTTGTTGAATTAGTAATGTATACTAAGATGTTGACAATTATAATGAATGATAAGTGATAATCAAAATGTTAAGGGTAAAATTTAAAAACTACATAGACTATAAAAAGACTGATTCGTTCTTTTAAATTCTTATTCTAATTTCAACAAGTTTTTGTTTCAAGTGATTGGCGACTTTTGTGTTTTGCCCATTGTTGTACTATTCAACCTGTAAGCCTCAACAAAGATTTTTAAGCGATATAAGATCAGATCTCTTTCTAACATAGTGTTTGTCTAACTAAATCATAGTTTTAATTATTGAGATAGTCTTTTCCTAAAATATAGGTTCAGTCAATAAACTTGAAATATGTTACTAAATATATCTGAACCCGAGGTTTAATACTGATAATTGAACATAAAATGATTAGTTTAGTCTTATTATTCAATTAAGCATGCTCAACGGCCTAATTATTATACGTTTTAATTTGTAAGGGTACTAAAACCAGGAGTATAATTGCGAGCAGAAACATCTATATATAAATCTTAAATGACATTGCAATTAACCTTTTTTTCCCTAAAATTAATGTACAAACAATTGACGCTAATTGTTAATTGCACTTGTTCGAATCATGATTATATATGTCTAATCCAATTTGTGCTTGAATGAAATTTTGCTTATCAAAACGATTAACTCGTATAAATTTACTCAAGGGAATGAAAGGAAACTCTTTCAATATTGTCATCTTTAATAGCATTGTTTCCTGATTTTAATGATATTATTTCTCGGCGAATGTTTGCTGCAGTTTTAATAACAAGACACTGATCTGCCATATCATACTTAAATTTCTATGTTCAATTTCAAATTGCTTTATTAACATTGGATTTACGACTTAATGTGAAGTCAAAATTGCTATGGAATGCTATTAAGCAAGCAATTACTTCTTGTAGTCCATTACGCAACAAACTATGGAATTATTGTAATTGAAACTGACTCGTTACATGATAGTAATATTATTCTCATCACGTGATATGAATGCAGTGATGCTTGTAGTATGGAGCATAGTTGTGATTGACGACGTCACTGTGTTACCGTGCAGCGCCGTCCTTCGCAAAAAGGACAAAATTAGACAGTTTGTATGAGATTAATAGGACCAATAATATCCCTAATTACATTCATTTTGGTCAATTAGCCATGATATTACCGAGGCGACACGCTCGTGGCACCGGCTGGCATTGCTTTCACAATAATGGATAGAATAGCTATCACTCAAGTGGCAACCAATTACAGCTTGTTCTGTAAACCGGCAATCGAGTTTAGGGCGCAATTTATCTCACACGAGACAGATAGCGGTGTATCTAAACGTGATTCTCAGGACATTGCCTGTTTGCCTGTTTAAAAAAAGAGATCCAAAAATGGATATCGGTTTTAAGCGGAAACCTCTACTTCATACGTTCCATCTTTATGACGTCATCGAATACGTTTTTTATTTCACATTTTATTTCTGGATGTTCCTTTTATTTCTACACTTAAATGTCCCCTTTTCTTATTGCAAAAATAAACACCGTAATTGTTTTTAATTTACACATATTTTAATGTGAATGAAAATGGCGAAGTGGCAAATGATTATTTACAAGCATTTGTCTATGAAATGCCAACTGAAAATATAATCATCGGCATTATCTAGTAAATGGCAAGTGAGAGCATTTTTCGGTAGAATTGTAGATGTCAATATTTCAGTTTATATCAATGAAATGACAATTATGAATATCGTAGTAATTATTTATGAAAAAGCATTTAGAGTAACCGAATGCTATGTTAGAATATGTGAGCAAAAATCTATGAAATTTCAAGTAAGAATAAAAGAGTATTATTCAAAAATAGACAAGTAAGCATGGCAGCATTTGTCAAAAAAATGGCAAATTCGAAAATAATTTGATACTGTAGATATGTATTTCAACCGTTCATTTTACATCTCTGCATATGCAGTTTCATTGTTTGCCTGCCTATTGATATTTCTACCTTTAATTTAGTTTACTACTTTTCTTTTTATAACCACAAAAGAGGAAAAAATCGAAGTAGTTCTTGTATTTAATGAAAACTAATTTTAATATAAATATACCAGAATTATTTTAGCAGATACAATTCTGTTCATTTAGATTAAATTCCTGGCAACAATATGCGTTTTCATAAATCGTGATTAAAATATATATTAATATTTTACATCATTTTAAAGATTATTAAAACTATAGGAATGTTAATTATACCTGATCATTTCCACGCTTATGAACTAAGCTCGTTAATAAATTCAAGAAGTGAATGCATGTTTTATGCAAGCTATTGTCAAACTTCAATACAATAATAGTTTGTATATAATATAACTTTGATTCTCTTTAATAATGATTCGCCTCGCATAACATTTTTCATACGATCCATTCATTATACGCCATTCGAATTAATAAATATTTTGCAAAATTGTATCTGCTATTGTTAAAGAGAATTGGTGAAGGGAATGATATATGCTAGTTAAGATGATATAATCATGCAAAGAAATAATTGTATATAAGTTTAGTGTCGGGTAATATTTTAGTGTAACCAGTTTCATTCATTCTTATAGCATTTCCATATTTGATAAACATGTTACTAAATTATCCAAAGAAAAAAGGAAGATAATGTGTAATTAAAAAAAATAACAGATGTACGTTTCAATATCTTACATTTGAGCCGCGTCACGACAAAACCAACATAATGCGTTTGCGACCAGCATGGATCCAGACCAGCCTGCGCATCCGCGCAGTCTGCTGTTCGCTTACAAACCCTATAACAAGTAGAAAAACTGATAGCGAACAGCATGGATCCTGATCAGACTGCGCGGATGCGCAGGCTGGTCTGGATCCATGCTGGTCGCAAACCCATTATGTTGGTTTTATCGTGACGCGGCTCATTTGTACATGCGTCGCACTTTACCTAAAACATCAGCTTATTGTGTCTCTTGGTAGTTGAAGGTTTATAATTTAACATCAGTCATGTAAATCGTTAACTCTTAACCTAACTTGCTGTGAAATGGAATTTTCCAGCTTTTAGTATGAAGTTGCCAATGCAAGGCGTAATTAATTTCAATAGAAAAATGATACAAATATAGTTATCAACTTACAAAACAGTATAGGGTTTAGCCTGTCTGCACGGTAGTAGAGCCTACTCTGACTCTATACCGTTGTCAACGGCTAAGATCTTTCGGTACCAACATATTAAGCTCAATTTAAAGTTATAATGAAGTGAAGTGAAGTTCTAATATAAATGCTAAACACTAGAGGCTATATAATGTTTATAATAAGTGTTCAAACACATTGAAATTATCTTATTGTGTTAATGATAGTTACTTTGTTTTAAGATGGCTAAGGAACATATTTTTGTAATCTATTTTCTCATACAAATAAAAAATATTCTAAACATTTGTTGTACAATTCGTTTCGAAACAACAGAAGAAATAATAATGTAAAGAATGTTTGAACTGAAAATGAACTCTATTTCAAAGACAGTTTACAAATTATTGCTTAATTTGCAATGATATTATCTTTTTACAAATCTGTTGGTAAACATAAAAAGAAACAAACGCTTGAGTTGGTCCTAGTATTGAATTAAATTCACTTAACGAGATTGCCTAGCGAAAATAACCATGTGCCTATGCTCTCTTGATAACTGAAGCGAAATGATTCAAGTCTTCTTTTGTTAACCCGTAACCTGCTAGATCCTTACGTGAATAGCTTCGCAACCAATATAAAGCCAGACAAACAGATTTTATACCGTTTGTCAACTATCTTTTAACTTTCATTTTGATATCCACAAAATGTTTATTGATTATATCTAAACGCTCTTGCCGCGTAAGAATTATGTTGATACTTGTAACCAAGCTGTTATAACACATTAACCCGCATTAAATTCGAATGAACATTCAAAACCAGTTAGCGCAGATGCCACTCACGATTTTAATGTATTGGAATGAGAAGAAGTAATCGTGCGTTTTATTCGTCATTTCGTTGAAAGGAGCATTAAAAAACTTTAGGAACAAAGGATAAAACACAGAGACGTAACGGAGCTGAATGACAAACTGCAGAATCACGGTTCCAGTCTTCTATGGATTTTAATATCGAAATTTAATTAATGTATTACCTTTTTTCGTGAAGCATTAACGATTCATCGTTAGATTCTAAAAGTTTTGATAAAACCAATAAAGAAAGATATTTTAATCTTCACATATATTTTTTTGTCTATTAATTTATATGTCAAAATTAATACATATATAAATAAAATAAACAGTATTTAATTCCTAACAATCGTAGATTACACGCAGTAAATATCCATCTTTTGTCTGTTCAATCCTTTATAAATCAAATACTTTTTACCAAAATTGTTTGATGTTCAAACGTCTTTAGTGGACCAGATTTTATTCGAGGTATATTCTCTATTATACAGAGAACAAAAACTGGAGATATCTGCTGAATGTTCTGATATCCGAGATAATGATTTTCTATAAATTCCTGAAATATCCTCTTCCTTTTCAGAGAAGAGGGTCATGACCCCGTTAAGGCAAACGCATTTGATATAAATCTTTATGATTAAATAGTTGCTGAGTTCAGGCAATACACCTGACTTAATAACCGTAAAAGCTTCTCTACGATTAATTGTAAACATAAAATCTACAAATGGACAGTGTAAAAAATGCAATTTTACATATTGCTTCCATGTTCAACAAATAGACCAAACCAAAGTTTGAATTACATTAACCTTGAATACACGTATCTCTATAAATAAGTTAAAACATATTAACTTACCTGAAACTCGTTCCATCATATTTTTTTCTCATAAAACTTTGTAAAACTTAAAATCGTCTAAAACCCATTCTCATTGATTTTCATTATACGACAAAGCATATGTCTGACAAAGTCAAAACTGGGTTAAAATATCACTTGACATTTGCAATTACTTTGAACAACCTTCTATTGCAATGAACGGCTTTATTATTATTTCTTCCTATCTTTTTGTAAAGAATATTGAAATGCTATCTGTGGTTAACTTGTGCAATATGTATTTTATGTATGGAACGGATTGATAACTTGTGTCAAGTTTTCTTATCGTTCTTTCATCTGTATGGACTTGAAATTGGAGTCAGAAAATAATTTTTGTAGTTTCTTCTCTTTGCGAAATTCTATTTTATGTATCTGATTGTAATTTAATTTTTAATTAATACTATGCCTATTATAAAATATTTTTCTAAAATTAAAGATTAAATAAGATAAATTAACGACATACAAGACCAAACGTCATTTGATAGTTTCTTGCTTAGTTACCGTCCATGAGCGGATACCCGAGGCACGGTTATTCTGATCTGAACCCCAAACGAATGACAGATATTTTGTCTTGAATATCCTACTATATCCTATCATTTTTCTAATTCTTAACATCAATAAAACAAGTTTTTCTTGGATATAAATGTCATTTCCTCTGTTACTATGTTCTTACAATTGCGTTTAAATTTACAATTAACAGCGAAATGACGTCATCATAGGCACGACTTTTCACTCATTAAATGCGCCAAAATGACGTTTTTGTATGGCACGCGACTCACCTGGCACCCCCCCCCCCCCCGATGCCGGATAAAATGTCCTGGCATGGGTAAAACTAACGAAAATATCAGTCTGATATGCAAAACATAAGTTGGCATGTAAATGTAGAGGAAACATTTACCTTAATGTTATACGCCCTCCTTCATATTTTTATCATTGAATTATCTTACAAAAATTGTACCAGAAGTGATTTCAATTTCAGTCTTCAACATTTGAGAATCTATTTGTTCTTTTAATGAATTGTTTACATCAACGTAAGGTTTAATCATAAGTTCATAACCTCAGATCCCCTTTCAAAATTCCATTTTATTTAGTTCCTCCCATTGTTTTCTCGTTTAGGGCACATGCAGTTTTTTCCTCGGGGACCATATGCCGCTTTTCATGGAATGGCACTAACGTGTCACATTGAAGGTTCCATGATAACTGCCATATGAACACATCTGCGGATGTTTAAAAATTCTAAATTTTACCAGTTTATGTTAAATGTTAAATTCTGCTTAAGCCGGTGCTAGGGGCGTGGACGGTAGTTTGCACTTGACGCTACCGTCCATGAACAGGCTCAATCAAACCGAGCCTGCAACATTTTCATTTTTTGCCGTGTTGGGCTTTCTTTAGGGATTCTTATTTCTCTCTATTTTACCCAAATATCAATTTTGTTTATTTCGCTTTCTGTTTCCCTTCATAACCAGACAATATTTTTCAGAACATATGGATAAGATCACTTATATGGTTTCATGCTTTTAGAAAGGGCTGTGTCAAAATGAAATTATCGATTACTTTTAAATTTCCTAATTACAGCCTGAAGTTATACGGGCATGCCTACGGATCAAGAATTGATTTTTACATTTGTTCTTACAATAGTTACAAACCTTCATAAGATTTCTTGTACATTTCTGACTTTAAACAGCAAACAAACACAAGTTTTTTGAGAACATTGCTTTCTTGCAAAAGTAATTCGCATTTACCTTTCATTACTTAAAAAAGATCAATGAAAAGGCGTTAAATTCCTGTTTTAGTTATTATATTCTAATAAGTAACCAGAAACATTAAACGGATAAAACGGATAAACGGCAACATAATTAAATCTTCACATGAAGGGCTTCTTACAACACTGCTGTTCTGTCACATCGCATATCCTTCCATTTGCTCAAAAATAGACCTGAAAGAAAAAGCACTAGAGGGAATCTGCATAAGAGTCTGCGAATGTCATATTATGACTTCATAAAATTCCACCTTTCTGTAATGTTTATTTCAAAGTGACATAGAGAAAGTATAAATGCATTATATTCTTTGGTGAGATAAAAAAACATAGTTTTTTTTCTGTAATACTTACTAGACTTCATTGTTGAATACGTGATTATTGTGACAAGGTTGTAAAAATTATATGCATATTCATTTTCTGCAACAATAAGAATATTTTTCGTACAAAGCGAGTCTAGTATATTTTAGAGGTTTCGGTAATGTATTTCATCGTCTTAAAAAGTCAACAATTCTATAAGTGTCCTTTGGACTCATTACATGTCATAACTAAACATATTAAATGTTGTTCTTGTTGTATAATAATTGGTATGAATATAAAAACATATTATTTTACAATGGTCAACTTTAACCATTCGAATAAGAGCCGAAAAGAAAGCATATTCAACAAAAACAAATTTGACATTCTATATATTTTTTAAAAGAAATGTGCGTAAGAATTCATTAAAGGTAATATAAACTATGGCTTAACGTTTTTGTAACCAACATAATTTTCATTATATTTATATATATTTCTGTTTACAAAACTAAAAAATACAAATAAGTGCTGCTTTTTTAAAGCATGTATTCTACTATACTATATGCTTTATGTGGACACATGATAGACTATGAAATCTTAAGGGAGTTCCGACTCAATTTAGGATTCTTTGACACCACATTCAGACATAGTTTATGTATTTTATGTGTATTGCAAAAGGCAAAGGATGTCCTGGTAACTTACTTGTAAACGTGCAATTTAAAACAGTTTACACACGCATAAGCGACGGTTTATTAAACATTGCATGCTTCTTACTAAGCTAAGCTATAATATATATAATATACCAATCAATGTATGGTTTTGTTAAGTGACATTTGATAATCACGTTCTTTCAACAAATAACAGCTCTGAAACGAACGAAAATACGTCAAATATAGCCTCGGCCGCCGAAAAGTATTAATTACAACAGATGTTTAAATGCGCAACAGACAATTTCTCATTTGTTTCTCGTTCCTACGGCACGATATTGTTCAATAGTTTTATAAGATTTATTTCCATTATACCAAATTTAAAAGAATTACCAAACCTCATGCTATGCCTTTCGTGTGATAATTGCCCTTGTTTGGCGATGTGTGAAACGCTAATGAATAAAACCCCTTTGACTTGTCGGATACAATTCCAGTCATTAAACAGTTGTATCTAGTTAAATACTCGCTATCATGTCGCGAAATGACTGAGAAAACTGATATGTGAAGAAAGTCGTAAATTATTGCAAGATATTACAGGCATGGGTGGGCTTTGATGGAAAACGTGATTTATTTCCCTGTTAGCCAAACTTATATTTCATCAAAATAATTTCGTTTTGCAAACGAGTCTGTCACCGGTTGATTCACACATTTTCTTGACAAAAAGTTATATAAAAAGCGTTGATAATAAAAGAAATCTTATTCATAGACTTATAAATTGATATTTTCTGCAGTTTAAACTATGCGAGACTGAAATAAGTATGCGGGCATGGCTTAGAATATTTCTTTATTAAATAAAAGATTAAAAGTAATAAATTCAGCATCGAAAAGAAAAACATATTTTGTGGGCACTCCTATCTTTTCTGATTAGCCAACTTGCAATAACTTGAAACACATCATAAAACTGTAGATAATAAAAAAGACTGAAGACATGAATTTTTACTTATTTAAGAAGAAACATCTCACGGGATTGGCCGCGCCTTCGCTTAATTATTACAAATTTGGAAACAATTGCACGTTAATCTGTTGGAAAAATAAAATGGTCTCGGGCGTCCATTTGTTATAATTGATTCAAGGTCACGAGCCTTTCATTGTTACTGTCCAACTATTCGGCAGTCAATTTGATTTTCTTTGACAAATTCAAATCAATAGCTGAAGTATTAGAACTAAACGATACTAAAATAGCAGTATCCTTTCAACCTATAGGGACTTGATTCAAATCGTGAATCTCGCCAAGTTCTTTATTAAATGAGCCACTTTCTCATCCCTAACGAGACCTATAGACATCTCAAATAGGCGAAAACTATCACAATGTAGCAAATTTGATCAAATAGCAATTCCAGCAAACTACACCGCTTTTATTTAATTTTGTGGTGAGTGTCTTTTCTGTCAATTTCTGCTTAGATTTATCGAAATGTTTTCCGTGCAGTCATTAACTTGTAATTACAGTTTAAACTATAGCTGTAAGTGCGGGTCATCAATGCATAAACAGAAACTTAGGGTAAAAAGACAATAATTGTTGTGCTCCATAAAGCGAACAAAAGGCTTGCATGTTGAAAAAGGATATTGATTAAGAATTTCATTCTGTGTACTCACTTACAATTTACGGAATCCAGGAACCGAGTAAGATATATTTTGCCTACTAGTATCTTTAAAAGGAATATTACTTTTTATTTGTTGATATTAAAGTAAACCTATTTAGGTCCTTTATGTGAAGCGAAATGGATACATTATCTCTAAATTAATATATGCTGTGGAAAATGAAATTGTGTATGCAAGGTACGCTAGATTTAAAAACGGTTTTATTTAACGAAGGTTGAAAACTCATTTTGAAAATAAATAAGTTCAAGGATCAACCATTTTAAAATACATTTCGTATTTTAGTTGTATTGTTTTTACCTGCTCTTCAATACAATATCAGGAGAGGAATTTCAAAGCCTTGACCACTCTTTGACATTAAGCAACTCATAATTAGAATCTGAATTTTACCTGAAATATCATTATCAAAAATATCAAATCAAACAAGTTGGTAATGATAAGTCTGCATAGATTCAGTAAAGTTTTGAAAGCATCCTAAATAAAGTAAATAACAAACAGCATGACAGGCTTTGATTCTTTATCTTTTCAATCTATACAATGCGTTAACGTAAATTAGAAACATAGTATAAATGGAATATGTCAAATCTGAACATGGTAATTTGTCAAACAAAGAGAATTTGTTTGTAGGAAAGAAAATGGATAACTCTTGAAAAAAGATATGATATTTTGTAAAAAATATCTTCTCAACAATATTAGCTTAGATTAATCGGACTTTGTTGAAACTTCAAAGTTGACTTCCTTTTATTAGTCTCATAAAATAATAACTCGTATTTCCTATCTGCTGTTTATCATAATTATTACTATTTAACTCTTAGCTCGCATTAATATGTATACTGTAAATTTTGAATGATATCATACAAATAATCGTTTAATGTCTTTATTATTCAGATAGTATGTGTGAGATATATATTCATGTAAAGATTTTTCTATTTTCAGATCGTGTATAACGTAATGGAACAAGTGCTCATTATCCTATCTGCATTGACTTTAATTCTTACAGCATCTATTGGGACAGCTGAAAATACAGGTATGCATCTAATATTTCCTGGCGTTTCTTTATAATAAATAAACTAATTAATTTTTAAACAAAATAATTTAAAACGAAATAAAAATACAGCAATTATGTCAAATCATTGTTACCCGCCCGACTAGTTCAGTAAGGCGTTTTAATTAGTACAATCTTTTTCAGATCTTAATAATTTTGATACAAACGGGTTGTTTCACCTACAACAACAACGTAAGCAAAGTGATTCGTTAAATAATGATTACGACGGTAATACTTAATAGTAAGCAAAGTAATACAATAATGTAGAAAGAATGTATGTAAAATAGATGTGTGTGAAAGCATAATAAAGAATGGCAAATACATTTTAATTTAATTTTCGAATGCGTAAATATCATATTGGAATTCAGCTAATTTTTAACAACCATGACCTTGTTTTATCATACCATGTATAGCTTAATGTAAGTTAAAATTTTAGCGCCAAGGATTTTATACACAAAGAAATAATATTCATTTGATTGAATATTGGAACGTGATATGTCTTGTATAGTTTTAACAGTTCAGTTGAATTAAGGTAATAAAATTAAAGTACTTTATATATTTCCAGAGCAAACTTAATAACGTAAAACTGCTTTCACGAACATATTAAGAAAAAGTTGATTTCTTGATTAGGAATCATTTCCCGTCTAATTATATATTTAGGTTATTTTTTTCATTTAGTTAATATCTTTTTACTCTTTATGTAATAGAAAGAGCATCGAAACACGAGGCTATCTGATTTGTACGAATTAATCTGATTGCCGAGTGTTTTGATGTTCTTTCTCATTTGTATCATAGTCAAAAATTAAAACACGTTTCCTGATGTCATAATATGAAACGCCAGGAAAAGGTAACCAATGAACGAGCATCTGAATATGATATCCCTTTCTCTGTCGTCACAACATGTAAAACCCAGGCAAAATGACCCAATCAATGGGCATGCTCTGGAGTGCGGGTAACTAATACCTGCACTCCAGTTAACGCACTGAGCATGTATATGTATACGATTTAACACATTTTCAACAGAAAGGTCCCTAAACTATGATACAATTACTTTTATAGTACCATTGTGCAATTTTGACCAGTCAAATTGTAACGATCGAACTGTTAAAAGAATATTTAAGTTATTAAGAAAATAATAGATTTTACTTTGCGCAAATAACTAGGAAGATACTTTAATAAGAAAATGTAATGAGTGGAACATCAGTAAATATAGGTCTGCATTGGTTTTCTTGTACCAGCCAGTTAAATTGCGACAACAACATCACGTCATCTTCTCTCATTTTGAAATGAAAAATGGATTAAGATTGAAAAATAAATATCAATAAATAAATGAATACAATAATGAATAAAAAGATGAATAGAATAATAAATGAATCAAAGTGATCTATCAAATCTGCATTAAGTTCTATTTTGATATAATTTTATGTTTGGTAAATAATGGGATAACAAATAATGTTATTCTCTTACCCTGAATGTGTTTTGTACTTAAAGAACATTTCATAATATATAATAATGTGTCAATATATAATTGCTGCTACAAGTTTCTTTCCGTAAGTGTCAAATCAGTTTGTAACTTAATAAATATTAGCACATTAAGTCCAATAGAAAAACTTAAATAGACGAGTAAGAAATGGTATTTAAAGAAAATACAATAAGAAAAAAAAATGTCAAAGCGCTTGCACTGTTATAGCTATATCCATACAACCCCTGCCACATTATATAATTTAATTAAACGCCATGCTAAATAGTACATTTTAATTTTACCAAAGCTGAATCTAGCGATATCAGTTTAAAATGAACGCAGATGTTTATTTTCATATCAAAAATAATAGAAAATTATAGAGCAAAGATTTGTCTGGCCTAGAGTAACGTTCCACCTAACTTACTGTTTTCTCTTTTTGCTGACAGGCGCAGCAGAAGGGTCAAACGCTCAAGCGATCAGCGGCGACAGCGGCGGCAGCAGCGGCAGCGTAGGCGGGTCCGATAAATTACTGCTAGTGCGGCGCTACGTCCCACGTTTTGTTGGAAAAAGAGATCCAGAAGATGCCGAAATTGACAATGTCAGTGTTGAAAGTTCAGAAAAACCTGATGAAAAAGAGCTTAGTTCAATAGATGAATATGTAGAAAATTTATTAGAATACTATGATGATCTAGATTTAAGTGAATTTGATTCAGAAAATGAGAACAAAGATTCGCCTTCCGAATCCGATATTGAATCATATGAAACTGATTCTGAATACGAAAATGATACAGATGAAAACGATGACATTCTCATGGACTCTCAGGGTGAAAAGAGATACGTGCCCTCTTTTGTAGGAAAGCGGTTTACTACATTGGATGAAAATGAAGGTGACTTTATTGATGAAAGTAAACGTTATCGACCAATGTTTGTAGGAAAACGTTACCGTCCTATGTTTGTTGGAAAGAGATACCAACCACGATTTATTGGAAAACGATATACTCCTCGGTTTATTGGAAAGAGATACACACCAAGATTCATTGGGAAGCGATACACCCCGAGATTCATCGGCAAAAGATACACCCCGAGATTCATTGGAAAGCGTTATACACCACGATTTATTGGAAAGCGATACACACCGAGGTTTATTGGCAAACGATACGCACCAAGATTTATAGGGAAACGTCTTCAGCCCATCTTTGTCGGTAAAAAGTTTTCTCCAGAGGACTCCTTGCAAGAAAAAAGATATAAGCCATTTTTTGTCGGTAAAAGAAGCCAAGATCAAATTTCAAATGAACAAAATCACGTAGAAAAGAGATCTGTGTCTGAAACGACTGAAGAAATAAACACAGTACAGGAAAATGCTGACCGAAGTAAACGAAGAAAGCGATCAGTTGGAAATGCAAATGATGAAAGTTTGAAGCGCGCTTGGGGAAGATACATTCCTTTAAAAAACAGCTTAGCACCCGCGTTTAGATTACCAGGGCCACAACCATCATATATGGAAAAAAGATTTGTTGCCCCGGAATTCATTGGTCGCCGGGATTCTCTTTCAACTATTCTGTCAGCTCTTGATGCGCTTCAATTTGCTCGTACCGAACCAAGGACAACTTCTAAACGATTCGAAGCACCTCTTTTCATCGGAAAAAGGACCCCGACTCGACCAATGTTCATAGGGAAAAGAAATCAACCGTATACTGGAGAAATGAAAATTCCTTCTGGATACAGTATTATACCTGGCATCACAGAATTCAATATGGATGCTTATGAAAGTATTCCTGACGAATTCAGTCCATTTAGAGATATTTATCCATATAGCACAGGATTACAAGGCAGTATTGACCTTGAATGATAATCAAAGTAATATATATAATAAAAGACATTTACGCTGAAGCTACGTGTTGCCTGTTTAAAAGATTATACATTTTGCACCTGGGAGACATCTAGAAAGAAAATGCTTAATATTTTAACAACATGGTGCAGTGTATACTTTTGAAAAAAAAAAATGAATAGTTTCTAATCCAGGTCTATAATTTCTTACTCATAATTATATAATGATGCTTAGTTAATGTTCTGCTATAGACGATAAAAGGAGTAAAAGTATGAAATGATGCAAAAATATGTTAAAGATATTTTGATAATAAGCCATTCAGATATTTGAATACTGAATAATGTTTAAGGGCGTGTTACTTAGTAAATTATCTGATTTATATTCTTTTGAAAACGACTTTGGAAATACATAGAATAAAAGGCAGCTTGATCAAGTAATATTTGTATTTATTGATTTGTGAATAAAAGCTTATTTGATTTGTACAGTATGTAATTTTAAAGATATTTCTGAAAATGTTGAAAATTCAAAATTTGGCTAATTCATATTATTTTAGCAGCAACACACTTAAGTTAATACAGAATGTTCACATGGAATGACTGTTTATGATGGATAGAGGTCATCCACAAAATAGATGCATGCATATTCCATCAAGCAATTAATAGAAAGTAAAACAGCGATATTGCTTTGACTTATTTGGAGTTTCCTGAAAATATTATAAATTGATATTTCATGAAAATGAACAATAGACAATTTTAATATTTTTGATGAATGTTGTATAAAGAATATTCAATGATCATTGGTTTATTGATAAAGATTTGTTGTATCGTCTTTTGTTAAATTTAAGTTCAATATCTAAGTTAAATGGACTCGAAAAATTCAGAAAATCGGTGCTAACATTGAGTAAAAGCAAGTAAATTATTGACACTGTTTGTTGTTTACAGGCATCCTTGAATATTTTTCACATTGTAGATGACAATCTCTTTCACAAAAATTATACAATATTTAATTGATTTTGATTGTCACTTTGCACTTGTTGTCAAAATGATAAAATATACGAATGATATTCAAAAGTTACATACCTTTGTGCAAAGGTAAGTCATTGATATGGTATGGTTAATGTTCTAAATAGCTGTTTCAGGTTTAATCTATTTTAAACATTTCTATTTGGATAAAGTGTATAACGCTACATATCTGCTGCATGAAGTAAAGTTTGAATTTTTTGGAAAGAATATCAAAATACCTGTATGAAAGAAAAAGGTTTTATAATTGGCCTATAAGCAAAGGGCGAATTAAAGCTAAAACTTTTATATAGAAACACAGAATTTTGTTCCGGAAAAAAATGCTCATGACGTTCAAAATACATTTTAAAAACAGAGATATTATATGTTACAGATCTTTCGGAAACGCCAATTAACACAAAAGTTTAACTGTTTGTAATTTAGAATTTTTTTTAAATATTTATTGTTTCTTCAATTAAAGCAATCTATACTTAAAATGATTACGCCATCAATAATAGAAGAATTCTAAATATGCGTGTACCACTTTTCAGAGCTAAAGCTACTTATGAAACCATGGAAATACGCTTGTATGTTTTTACAATGAAAAGGTGAAAACAGGTTCAGTACAAGTGAAATATATCGTTGATTTATACGATACGTAAAATATAATAAAATAATTTGTTTTTCTCCAAAAATGATTTAAGAGTTAAGGTATACAACTGTTATTAAGTTTGATATCTGAATATGTTTCAAAATTCATATTCACATCTTCTGCGTTCTGCTTGAATAAGTGTTTTTGAACATGGACTGATAGTTGATCTGTAATTTACAATAACCGTCCACGAACAGATTTGATTAAATCGAGTCTGCTACATATTTATTTATTTCGTACTTTGCAGCCTTTCAGTTTTCCCTTCCCCACAGAATAATTCGTACTATTTCTACAGGGTAGCTTAGCATACAGCTATGTGCAATAGTAACTCTTATTGATTCCCTTTTCTAAATTATCTTTATTTGAAAATCAAAAATTTGAAACGGGACACAAGCGTGATAAATACGCATAAATTCATGACCAAATCGTCCAATACTGATGTTATCAAGATAATTCGTTATTGTAAAATTGATGTAATAGAACACATGTTAAACCACAAACACACATATATACGGACAGAACACAGACTGAAAATTGTAATAACTAAAATTGTAGCGTTGGTTAATAAGTTTTTCTTTTAATCTGTGATTCTGGTTTGATGCGGGTTCAATCAAAGTGCTAGTTGTTTTTATACACTATTTTCAGATAATTATTTACAGCTTTGACTGGAAACCTTTTACACAATTAAGTAAGGACAATAATTAATTTAAACTTTCGAATATTCTTCCTTTTATCTTTTGGTTTCATTTACATGTATATGATTTCCAGAATGGCGGTTTAAAATTTTAAAATGTTTTCTTATTTCTTAGGTCCCTTTTCAAGCTTCAAATACTTACAATTTAGTTTGCATCTTATTATTTCAAGGTGTAATTGGTTTCTATTATCTTTGCAATACGTTTTCAGTTTGTTTGGTTCTTATAAGCTGTTAGCTATAGTCACAATCGTGTTTAAATAAATATGGTATCTAAATACCTGAACTGTTTATTGATATAATTTATATATGAACTTCATAAAATGTTAGATATTGAATTACATTGATTGAATGGATAAATAAAATAAACAATTTACAGTATTAAATGTTACAATATTTCTTTCAAACGGTGGAAAGCAGACTGTTTCATATATAAAACGTTATTCCAATGAAGTAATTAATTAACAAAATAAGAATTCTGGAAAACACATATCTAGAATATCGTCACGATCAAAAAGTAGTTAATTACAGTTTAAGAATATATTATTAAGATAGTGCACTTGCGTGAAAAACAATTACATTATATGAAAATCATTAAGTTCTGCTTGCTTGACGTTTCCTATAATCTTTATAGTAACATGACTTTAAATGCTTTAATTGTTATTATTTATGACCATCCCTAAAATATGAGGAGGCATAAAATACACAATGTGATATAAGTTTTTCTTCCTTGACCGATACTGTACATCGTGTTAAAGTTAAGGTTGAAGGGTTTTCTTACAAAATGAACTTTAAAGATCTTAAAAAGTAGCTGTCAAAGAAGAAACGTGCGTTTAAGAAATAATAAAATACAAATTTATTACGAAAAACCGTTTAAAGTTAAAGAAAAATTTATACATTATGTTTCAAGTATGTATTATTTTCTTCTTTTAGAAATTAAAGCTTTAAAACACAACTGCCTTAAATTAATAAATAAATTAAAGGATATACTTGTGTTTTATATATTTAACTTCCCAGAATTTAGTTTATATCCTGAAAAACGTTATCAATAAAATAGTAAAAACCGGATTCCCTCAAAGACGCCCAAAATGTAAAAATTAAAATGTAGCAGGCTCAATTTGATTGAGCCTATTCATGGACGGTACTGGAAGTTACGGTTTATGAGCCCTTACACCTAATAAAGATAACTTTCCTATTCAACACAACTTTAATATTCAAAAAATATTAATAATAATTTAAATTCACAACTGTATTGTGCTGCACAGTATCATTTTTCTATTTTTAATTTTCATGAAGAAGCAAATGAGATGTGATAACAAATACAGAACAAAAATATTACAAAGGGCAGAATGGCATTAATAAACATCTTAAATGACACTAATGGAAATTGCTCTGCTTTGTATAATTGTCTAGATAAAATTTTAAGTCCTCAAGCTTTTAACATCTAAATACCAGTTTACATTTTTAGTACTTTGAACTGGCATTATCCACAAATTCTGTCAATTTATATTTTATCATGTCCGTGTTATATCTTGCTTTGTTGCTTTGTTAATTATCAATGATATCAACAGAGTGTAAGGATGCAAATAATGATACAGCATATTGTTCATGAAACAATCGGAGGAATAAATCAATCATGTAAATTCTAAGTAGAAAGAAATAGTAATAAAGAAAAACGAAACAATTAGCTAAAATTTGGTTATTTTGGTTGAGTTGTTTATTTAATTGATTAAATTGATTTTCTCCCAAGATGTTATATTTTTGATCCTTGAAAAACGTTCAGCCCGACATTAATGTTGTGTATACATATATGATGGTGTTTTTAGTTTTTTCTATTTGGCATTTTTCAACTTGGGTGGTTCAAGTATTCCTACTTGATTACTGTATAATCACCATAAGGACATGTTGCCTGCGTTTTAAATTTTATCTTTTGACGTCTTGTCTGTAAAATGCAGGCTCCACAACCTCAAATCCCCTTTCAAAATTCCAGTTTATTTAGTTCCGCCCATTGTTTTCTCGTATAGGGCACACGCATTCTTTTACTTGGGGACCATGCGTTGCTTTTCATTAAATGACACTACTGTGGCACATTAAAGGTTCCATGAAACGCCGTATGAACAGGTCTGCGGATATTTCTGAATTCAAAATTTCACCATTTTTGTGTTTTAATGGTGAGTTCTGCTTAAACCGGTTCTAGGGGTTTGGACGGTAACTTCCAGTACTGTCCATGAACAGGCTCAATCAAACCGAGCCTGCAACGTTTTACATTATTGCCGTGTTGGGCTTTCTTTAGGAATTCTGTTTTTCTCTATTTTATACTCAAATATAATCGTTTTCCAGTACAAGACAAAACACAACCCAGTATTGAGGAATTTCATTTGGTGAATGCAACAAGAAAGATTTTTAAAACAAGCAATGGGAAGAAGAACACATTCTTTCAGTATACACAACTGATATATTAACAAGTCCTTCTCTGTCAGAAAGATTAGAAACATAGTTTAAATTTGAGTTAAAATCTTCAAAGGGTGTTTCAAAATTTATTAAAGTTTGAAAATTTACATTAAACTCTGAGATATTTTCTACAATGCTTTGCACGCATCGTTTCTCGCTACCCCAATATCCCGCCCACAAAACAACACAAAACAAGCAAACAAACAAAAAATAAACAAACAAAAAACAAACACTAAACATGTATAATAAACCCGTATGCCCGCAACAACGTGCTAATTGCATATAGCCAGCAGCAATTGCGCTGCTATTGAAACCTATAAAACAATATCCGGAATTAAGTTGTAGGTTATTCTGATACATGCTTTGTCGTTTGTAGTCTATATTACAGCACAGAACATCCATGAAGGCGGGTTGGACTTACAATCTACATAATAATAACTCATATGAGTTTAAAGTTATTTTTAGACCTCAAAATCACCCACTATATAAGATACTTTTTGTATAAAATTTAAGTTGTGTTCCGAACATTTTATGAACTTTTCAAAAATATACTAAATTGTCTTATATTTAACTTAAGTTGACATGTCTTCAAATAAAACAGATCATTGTGTGACTTGATTCTCTACTGAGCATTTGTGTTTCTTTCTTTTCTTTTTTGGGGCCTTGTTTCGTAGACTGTTCCAATTCTACATATTCACATTGTTTAAGAACAAGATTAAGCATTTGATTAAATACGTAAAAAAGATAACGTACTAGCGATATTTCATACATGTCATATACATTTTGCATATTTTGTTTTATATAATTGAACAAAAACTTTAACGGATTTTTGTAGACACTGACTCTCACAAAAAACGATGCATCTGAGAATCTGTATTACTACCAAGATTATATTTAAACATCATCATATTTTCTGTTCACCCACATATATTCCAGAAAATGAGAAACATGCCTTCTATTAGTATGGCTTCTGACATTTCCTTACATATCTAATCAGTGTTTATGCTTCAATCCTATGCTAGACACTTTTATTGCCTTTTACAAGTGTCCAAATTTCCGTTCCCTAGAGACGTTATTTAAAAAGCATTCTACAAACCAACAGCAATAAGATGTCAATAGAACGTAATTTAGCTGTTGTAATACATAAAAATTCATTTTTAAATAAAAACCAATGAATAAGCCTTGAAATTTCAGTTTAAGTGTGATATTCAAAGCTATTGAATCTGTACTTTCTGTAATGTAACTGGAACTCTAGATATTTTTATTTTCATAAAAATGTCGACAAAAAAAAGAATACAAAAACATGAAGAAATATTGAAATGGTATATACATGTCTTATATTTCCTACATGAAAACTATTTTGTGAGGTCACTTTAAACATGAATTATCAATGAAAAAAATTTAAAAGCTTTAGAGCAAGGTTTTTTTCCCAATTTTCTCAGCTGCGTTGATACGTGATTACAAATGTCTGAGTAATAGTAATATCACTTTACATACTGATCGCTTGCATTTTCAGTGGGAGTATTCAAATTAAATCATTTATGAGAGAATTGTTTCTAAAATATTACTAGATAGTAGTTTAATAAACACCTTAATGGTAAAACCGGAATATATAGCTCGGCTGTAAATAAGTTTTATTAATGAAAATTTCAAATAAATTGAGTTATTTGATAAAAAAGACAAGTTACAGGTAAAATTTATATTTATACTCTATGAGCAATTTAAAGGACGTGGTCGTTATGCCCCGATTCAAAGGGAGAAAATCAACCATCTTACTTACGAAAGTTGGTTCTATTTTTGGCTGCCTATCCCTGTCTAAAGAAGTAAAAGGACGCACACACAATTCCCCGAAAAATGCTTTATGACCTGCACAATAGATGTGTGACCAGAACCCAAATTCAAATATAGATATGACGGTATGATTTATGATTGAAATTATTATAAAACAAACAGGCCATTCTTTCAAGTTAATAGGTAGAATAGAACGAAATCATGTTAAATCGTATATATAAATGTACTCATTGGCTAATTAAATCTGTTGCCCGCCAAATAAACACAATAAATGCTTTTCTGGCAAGAAAAAGAATGATATTCCGATGAAATTTTGAATCCGTTATGTGCAAGGGAAAAATGCGGTTATCCGTCTTTCATTTGACATTAAATATGTAACTTAAATTGGCATTACCCTTTTAATTAAAACACTTTATTTCAATCTGGTTAATGTTTATAATCGTAACAAACATTCACAATGATTCTTGTAAACTTAATAAGCCGCATTTCTGTGCTTTTAATTTGATTATGTTATAAGCTATTTAAGACCAATTATATTGCTTAATTCGTGAAGCAATTTTATTTACGCTTTTTCCTCTGGAAGATTAATTTGTGGTTTAAGACATGAAATGGCTGTATAAAATAAAATTCAAACGCATAGTGGTAGCAATGAGAGAAATAACAAAAGAATATGTTTTAAAAGTCTTAATAATTTATGTATACTATCACCAATAAAGACAAGATTAACATGTGATGTTTTAAACAATCCGTAAAGTCAAAAGCACATGGTTCACCGATCGACAAATGACAAATGATTAATATAGTGAATATTTTCCTATATTGAAAAAGAGAAAATACGAATCCCCAAACAAAGTTCAAAAACTGCAAAATTGAAAGGAAGACAAAGATTTTTAAACACCGTACTAATTTGCAGTTGAATAAGTTTTGAAAGGGAAAACTTCATCCGGCAAAAAACCCTGGTCAATTGAGTAAAGGTATATTCTAAATGTATATATGTGTACATTTTAAAACATGAAAATAGTGTTGACAAACTCCTTTTTGAATGATAGTTTTTATATGATAACAATGATCTGAATATAAACTTTATGGAGTGCAAACAATCTTAGCAAAACTTAAAAGCACCAAAATATATTTACCAGAAGCAAATTTCTTTGCATTATCTAAACATATCACAGTGAAATCAACTACAGTAAACTCCGCTTATAACGAACTCACTGGGACATTCAAAACCTGTTCCTTATATCCGAAGTTCCTTGTAAGCATGTAGCGAATTAGTTCGTTGTATCAGGAGTTTTATAGCGAACAGATTTACATATAACGAACTGATTGTTTACCATTGTCCGCCATTTTTGAAGAGAATTTGATTAAGAAATAGAAATATTAGTCATTTATTTATATTTTAGACACACTACCCGAGAGCGTACTTTTTGGAATTCGAAAATCATTGCTATTTCAGTTTTAGTTTTACTCCTTATCTCAATTTCACATAAAATATAATATTTTGTTTCTAAACTATTTTCGTTTTCTTTCCATGATTGAGAATAAACAAGATTTTCGATTTTTCCTTCCTTTTATATTGAATATCTTCTATTATAATTTAAGGGTGACTTTTACTAATGTAAGATATAGATTTCTTTTCATTTAAATCAAGCGTACTTAGCAGTTTGTAATGGATCATGCTTGCAAGCATGCATGATTATGTTGAAACCCGATTATAAATTATTATAATTAATTTATTTGAGCAAAATTATTGAAGAAAATAAATAAATAACCGTTTTATCTTGGTGAAAAGAGCTCATGCTAAAAATATCCAAAATAGAAAACTATACAAATTCATTTGAATAGATGTATTGAAGTACATACAACGATAAACGGTACATTCGCCCGAGTTTTAATCCGTGCGTTGAAAATGCGGGATCTATTTACGGATAGCCAATATTTTGGAGTTCGTTATAAAAGTGTAATTTTCTGTACTATTAACTAAATTGGGACTAAGAAATGAGTTCCTTATACGCGATAATTCCTTATAACCGTGTTCGCTATAACCATATATTTTTATATTAAATAAAGAAGGCCAAAATTCGGGCCAAAATAAATTGTTCCCTATAACCGGAAGTTCGCTATAACCGTGTTCGCTATAAGTGAAGTTTACTGTATTGGTTGAGATTCAAATATTTTATGTGCAGTTATCAGTAAAAGCCGTTTGACATATAAAACCCTTTTACGGTTATCACTACAAGAAAGTATAATGACTTGGTCATTCTGGGGAAATTGTTTCTTCATAAGCATTTTGTTACAGCTGCTGTAAACGATAACAATAAAAACTATATTCTTATTTTGGCAATAGGACAACCAATTTCTTAATAAAATGTTACATTTCATAGATTCTTTTAACGGTAAGTATTTCCTCCCCTTTTCGTATCGCTGACACTCATCACAATCCCTTAAATACTTGCCCTCCCCGTTTACTGGTTTTCATATTATGTTGTCCTAATTTGTAAAATTGAATAGTATTTGTCAAATAATTTGCCTTTCCTTGATTAACTATTTGTAGCCACCAATCTTTTTGCCTCGGTCTTCTTGGAACTGTGATCTCATTGGATTATTCTTACTGGCCTTGTTGACGATGCCCCGTCCTGTTAGCAGCGCTCTCCAATGCTACTTTTGTACAAAGTTATTCTTCCTTCTGTTGCATATTATGTTATTTATTTATTGATTATAATTATTATTATTATTATTATTATAAACCAAATAGCCAATCCTTCATAAATACACTATATTAAATTGGGTTATTGCCATTAAATTTTGTTTTTCTTACAGGTTCTAATGATGATTTCAACGCCCCACCATACCTAACATCAGCTATGCGGTTCACTGTTTCTGGTATTTCAAGAGAACCTACAGAAGAAGAAATTCTCGATGACGTTGAAAACTTGGGATTTGATACCTCAGACGACTATCACTTTGACAATTCTGACGCTGACTTAGAATGGTTAGGTGAAAACATAAAACCAATCTACGTGGATGACCTTCCAGGAGACCTAACATTTCCACCAAAACAGAAAAGATACGACGAGTTTTTAGGCAAACGACAAAGTGGGACAAGACATAAATCACAGCGTATAAACACCAACTCTGCATTAAAAAGATGGGCAGAATTTGTTGGAAAGAGAAACAGCAACAATAGAATTTATAATCCAAATAGAGAATATTCAAAACGATACATGGAATTCCTAGGAAAACGGTCATCGCTTAGGGGAGATGGATTTGAACGGAAACGTTATTCTGAGTTTCTTGGCTAATTTGACATTTGATATACATAATGAATATAAACTATTCCTAAAAAGGCATGGTATTTATATTTTACAAGTGTAAAAGGTGTTCTTATATTTCTATTCATCATGTAACAAACAAGTGTCCTAATACATCGCCCATTTCTTTAATCTGTTAACACAATATTGGAATAAAATAGTTTACAGTTTAGTCTTTCTTTGTTTAAAACAGAAAGTGAAATAAAACAATGATTTCCTTTGATTTCACCCTCGTTTGAACGCCAAGTGAATTTAATTGAGCATTCCATCACATATTTTAAAGAATTGAATGAAAGAACAATGCTTTAAAAATTGATCTGGAAAAAAAATAGATATTTATCTATTTCACAAATTTATCAACCTCCAATATTTCGAGGGGTTAAACCCCTCTCTATCATGCAGTTTTCTGTTCATTTTATAAATCACATATTTTTCCTCATTTTCTAAAACTATGTTATGTATAAATCCTACAGGAAATGATGTCGTTAACGTCACAATAAATAATACTGCACAAACAGTGTTTTGGAAAAGTATATACTATTTTCAGTTGGGAATATAGCCGAATATTGGCTATAAAATAGGCGAAAACATTCCGGCTGTGCAGTTGGAAGAGAATTCTATGAAAACGTCATCATCATTTTTTTGCGTATCTTAAACTACGTCATTTCTTGTATTAATGTGTACATAGTGTTAGAAAGAGGATAAATATTTGATTTATAAGATAAAAGATAAAAAGTGGTTTAACAACTCGAAAGGTTGATAAATTTGTGAAACAGATAGTTATTTAAAAATTAAAGAATGGTAATGATAACAAAAGATTTGGCATGTTATAATTTACGTACAAACTTTCATTTTAGTGACGATTTTCCTGACATTTATAGCTTTTTACACTTTCATTCAATAAATGTTTGATACCATTTAAAACATGATATTAATGCTATGTCGCCTTTAAAATAGACTGAATGAATCTATATGAGAAACGCAATGGCATTAAACATATTTTTATTTTAAAAACAACACCATTATTTAACTACAATACGATTAAGTAGAATGCAACCGTCACTTACCTCTGTCTGAAGATTTTGCAACATATGTCAAAATACAAAAAGGTTTAAACATGTCCTCGACTACCCATTACATGTAATCATTTTACATTTACTGTCTGGTTTCGCACATGTGGCAAGGGTAATGTTATACAAATTATAGCTTTTATAAGTTTAGCTAGTTTTGTCACGGTATACAAGTGTCATATAACGTTTATGTCATTTATGTGTACCAGACAACTAATTAGCCTCGGAATCTTTGAAATAAAGCAATACAGTACGAATAAGTAACGCCATCAATCTATTCAATGTTTAACCTTATGATACTCAGGTTTTAAAAAGTCCTCTTGCATTATATAAAACAAGAGTTAGTAGTTATTCAAAAAGGTTATTCCCTTTGTTATCTATGTAGTATATAGGTTTTAAAAGTCATGTAGCATTTTATAAAACAAACGTGTTGAGTACCTCCATCAATTTATTCCCTTGTAGCCTATACAATATCAGGTTATAAAAGGTCATACTATAAAATATTAAGTTTAATAGTCAATATTATTCACTTTTTCTGATTATTAATGATCTATATATGTAGGATATAAACAACGTTTTATTCCCAAATTGTTATCAACCATATACCAGTAAAAACAATTTTAATCTGCGGTTATATTTTTTCAATGCAACCTTATGCGGTGAAACATCAACTGAAAATTTGAAAACAGTTCTGAATATTTTACAAAGTTTGCAATTATATTATGTTTAAACAAATAAGATCGAAGTAAAGACTACTGTACATTATTTATCCAAGATAAAGCTTGTTACACACCACATATCAAAACCAAAACACCTACGTAGAAATATGAAATAACGTCTGATAGTCTTCTGCTACCGATTACCAACCTTTGTCAAATATCTGCGTTACAGACAAGTAATATATTATAATAAGTCATGTCTTATAAATGTTTATGAAAATGAACTAAATTATAATAAATACAACAATTACAACAACAACAACAACAACCAAAAACATGACGGGTTTTCATTTTTCTATTTAAAATCGTAAATCAATTTGTATCCACTATATGAATATAAGTAAGCACAATAACATAATGATAAGTTATACAGAAATTAAAAATCGAAAATACTTACTACTGTCGTGGAGCAAACTAATTTTAATACAACAACAACAACAACAACAACTACTTTTATTAATATCAGATTACAGACATGTAATAGCATGATTCATTTTGTTTTATATTGAAATATGGGTAAATAGATGGGGACAGATATATACAAAGTTAATAAGTAAATAACATGTCAATCAATTTAACACAATATTTAAAACTATGTAGACCTTGTTAATATCATTATCTGTAATTTAAATGGTAAATAGGCACGTTGGGAGAATTGGGGTACGCACGAGTAAAGCGTGATAAGAAAACAAAAGAATGTTACGAGAATTAGATCACGTGGAAATCGTGATCAGGTAAGGTA
Source organism: Ruditapes philippinarum (assembly GCF_026571515.1). NCBI lineage: Eukaryota > Metazoa > Mollusca > Bivalvia > Venerida > Veneridae > Ruditapes > Ruditapes philippinarum. The sequence continues at coordinate 81,539 of NW_026865609.1, forward strand.
TTTCATTGACTAGTGGATATGTTGGGAGAATTATACCACGGGAAAAACATAGTGTAAACATATGTCATTGACTGGGATATTATAGAAAAGGTAACAATAGATATTACATGCTACATGGTATTTAAGTGATAGAGAAAATAAATAAACATTAAATGACAATAGTAAATAAGTACGAACGATAGTGAACTGTATTATCAAAAATAAATAACAAAAAACCGTCTGCTTGAGATTACAACGGCGAAAACAAACATGGATTTAAACATGCATATGATACCTGGGTAAGTGACTGAATAATAATATTCTCTAGGGACAAGTATTTCGGAAAAAAATTATTATCAAGTGTAAGAAAGTACTCAGATTATTAAGGACCACTAATGATTCTGCGGACATAAGTTCCCTAAATTTGATAACATTTGTCCTATTATAGAACCTTCTCGGAATATATTTCATTCTTTCATCAGTAAAAAAGGGATATTTAAGAAGATAGTGGAATTCGTCACCCACGTCATTTAGTGAACATAACATACACTTTCTGTCTTCATATGGTAGTGTACAATTTCGCCACCTGCCTGAAATCCACAAAATGAATAAGACCAAATAATATGGCAGAATTCACATATTAAAATAATTGATAGTTAATTTTTTTTCTAAAGAATGGAAATGTAGAAACATTGATAGATCCTTACACTGACCTTTCATTTGAATAACAATAGATTTAACCACAAACATTGACATGTGCTGTTTTGTCAACAAAAAGGTTGTGGTGAAATTCTTATTGTATTCACTAATCTGATAATTAGAATTGGACAGGTCAGGGATCGATGAACAAGCAAAATAAACACTGAAACAAAACACTTTGAAACCTTTGAACAGCTAAAACTTATTTTTAACATTCCTGATAAAGAAATACTATATTTATTAAATTCATCAATACCCAAAGAATTGAAACGTTAACTACAACAAATTATTCACATTTTAAAGCCTACAAAAATAAGCATTTTTGATATCATAGAGAAAACAAACACGTCCAATATCAGTAAAATGTTAACACAGATTCACATGCAAATGAAATGAGGCTGTGTAAAATAAAACAAATCGCAAATAAAATGGGAAGAACGATTTCAACAAATAGAATTTAAATGGCATTTTTTACGGAAACGTTTTTGCATATTGCAAAGATAATATTTTACAAAACCTTAAATATATTTAGAACATTGCAACAAACAAGGTCCATCTTCAATATATTAAATTAGTCTCTGCGGTTTTTGCTGTATGGATTTTGAAAGTACAGAGCATCTATGTTGGGACTGCCTAACGGTACAAGTATTTTGGAATAATCTATTCAAATTGCTTAATGACATAGCAATAAGTTTAACGTATGACAATTTTACACCTTTCTTTCATGCTACACATAAGAAAACATCTATATGGTTTCCTCTTCTCAAAATGTCACATTTTTACCGGTTACTCCAGACATAAGTATCTGTAAAAAGAAATTTTTAAACATATCAAAAAATTAAAAGACTTGTTGCATTACAAAATGATACATTAGAAGACTTTGAAAATGCTTAATAAATGTGATCGAATTATTTGATATGTAAAAGAACATGCAGAGAGGTATACTTCCAAAGTAGTTAATACATTTTTTTACACTTTTTGGCCATTGTCTCGCATAACTTCAAACATGAATGAACTTCTTAATTTAAATATAAATATCCTGTATCTTCTACAATATTTGATTTAAACATCATAAATATGTCTATTTTTTAATTATATACGTTTCAATGTTAATGCTATATTTATCAAGTTTGTATTCTTTTCGTAATAATTAATTATATAAACGGGCCTTAAATGTGGTTAAAAACAATAATACAGCGTAGCAAAAAAGAAAAATGATTGAATCCTTTTTTATAAGTCCATTTAACAGTTTCAACGGTACACACAACTAAACTAATCGAAAAAAGAACAAATTTCTAAACAATTTGCAATATTTGAAAGTCCAACAGCTTAACTATAGTATCAACATGCACAGGAAGAGACAAGTTTTAGAAGACAAAATTTGTTGTTGCTCACATTATTTAGATGATAAAAATATATATCTAAGCATAGGAATAACTTAAGTGATGTGACTACTGAGGGAATACGATATGTGCCACCCTTGACAAACCGTAAAACTTTCTTAAATTGACATTATTCTTACAGAATGTGTATATTTTTATACATCTGTGAAAAACAAACAAACAAAATAAATGACCATAAAATATTTAGTCATGATATTGTCAGAAAACACAAAACATCTTATTAACATAAATGTTATCTGAATGAAGGGCAATGCAAGTTAATTGATATATATATATGAGCGTACATGTAATTACAACAATTATAAATGTGTAGATCAAGTTTTCAAGTTTTATTAAATATATCTCAGTATGTAATATACATAGACATGAGAACAAATTCTAATAATACACGTAATCACAGAGGACAACTTTTATTTAAGATCTTGAAGGAATTTATACGAAAGTGAAAAAAAAAATCTATTCCGTAATTAATGATATTGATACCAGTCCATTCTAGTCATACTCATGGATTTTAATAATGCGCGACCCGGTCTGTAGATATTTTTAATCAGGTTATTTGATTGGTCGATATGATTTACACACCGTGTAAACCCATTAATTATGTCATGTAGGTCAGTCAGGTTATGCAGAAATTGTGTCATTGTGTCAGGATGAGGTTAATATCATGGAAAACGTGGATTTTGTCTATCTCGGACTTAATCACACGTAATCTGATTAAGGGTAGAAATTGACATCTTCGTACTGGGTTATTAAATGTTGTCTGCGGTCTGTGGAAACTGGCAATAATTCATTTTTTGAATAAATGTGAATCAGTGAACTGTTGTCATTTTGAAATTTATTTGATGGATTATTTATAAGAGGGTCCGATTATAAGATGCTCACAATCTCCTGTTGGCATGCATAACAACTGTAGAAATAGGTAAGTGAATTTTATTTTTATTTATTATTTTTGTTGAGTTGTTTACACGTATAGGGATTGGCATGCCGTCTAATTTGGTGAACAGGCCACTATGTACAGTCCTTTAAACGAAAGCGAAATTTGAAGGGCTGCTGAACTGGCAGTTTTCTTGTCAACAATATGGATTTTAAATCTAGTGAGCGCGAATTTTCAATTGAAATGCATTTTCCAAACTACAGTAAATATTTGTTGACATTGAAAATGAATATTTCCCTTCAAGTTTTTAAACAAACTTTGTCCTGTACAATATAAATGCATGTTAGTGACCAGCAAAAAAAAATATATATATCCGAAGTATTATGGAAAAATTAAATGGTAAAAATTGTATGTTAGTCATAATATTTAGATCTATTTACTTAGAAGATTGAACAATACAGTAGTTACAATAGAGTGCATAAAAAATGTTAACAGCAATATGCAAAATGATTCCATATGTTTGAATTGTTCTATTATAAAAAGATTTTCCGAAAAATTTAGCATCATCCTTCAAATATTTTACCAACTTACAGTACCTACTGTCTGGTTTATTTATGTATATACAGTATTGAAGTAAGGAACAATCTCAATAGCAAAAATATACATTAAATGAACACATACATTGATATGATTATGTGAAATTAAAATTGTTTATTTGTTTATTCATTCATTTACTCAATTATTCATTTATTAATGTTTCGCACAATATGTCTCATTATGAGATAATAAAAATAGATAAATGTTAAGGATGTTAAACAATAAAGAGTAAAAAAAATAAATAAACAAATAAACAAAAACTATTAATAATAGAAAAAATAAACAAACAAACAAAAAATACAAAAAACATACTTCCTTATGTGCAAAAAAAAAATTAATTAATTAGTAATAATAATGTATGTGTAAAGAATATACTGCAAATGCAGTAAAATAGCAATAAGGCAAAAAGAAAACAATATAAATGTACATCTGAGTCAGCTTAATGGATACATAGGTCTATAAATTGAGTTTTCAATCTTAATATTATACATATATATGTAAGTTAATAATGTTAATACAATTTATAACTTTACATCATATATTGTACAGTACATTTGACATGTTGATGTATAATATAGACATACATATACTTCATGTATTATTTATATATAGTAATATGTTAGTTTTCTTTGATCTTACTGACTGGGTACATGTATGAAATAAGTACATATAAAATGGTTTATTTTTATTTTCCTATTTATATTACATATCTTATGTCTTAATTTGATTAGTTGTAATTATCAAACTTCATGTGTAATAAGTTTTTACTGTTTTGGTGATAATTTCAATAAATTTACTCAGTTTAATTAGCTCTATTTTATTTTCAGTATTGAAAAGTTGGTCAATTTGAGTGTATTGTGGTTGTTGTAGTAGTAGGGCTTTATAAAATTAATTCTAACTATCATTAAAGTGATGGCATTCTAAAATATAATGATATTCGTCCCCAATTCCGTGATTACATAGGAAGCAAATTCTTTCATTAATTGGTATATTATGATAGCGACCCACCTCAATGGGACATTTTTGTTTTCTTGTGCGGAATCGTGTTATTACTTGACAGTAATAGTTTGGGATTATTGTAAAGTATTTATTTAGTTGTATGTTATGCTTAATTGTTTTTATACATGAAATTTTGTGGAGTTATTAACTGTTGAGCTCCAGGTTTGGAAATATTGATCTATAATGTTTCTTTTGAAGGCGAGTGAGAACCCATTTAAGAATTGACGCTGTCTTGGTTTAACCATATATTCGTTAAAAAACCGTTTGTTTCTATTAGACTTTGAATATAGTCTAACCACTTCGATTTTTGACTCTTCTTTGGTTTTTTGAGGCTAGTAGAATTTTATATAATTTAGTAGATAGTTTATTGTTGGTATCATTAATATTTACTTTTTTAATCTACACCAGTATGATATCATTCTAATTTTTGCTTCTTCCTTTAGAGGAATTATTCCAAGTTCACTATAAATCATATATGATGGTGTTGACATTTTTTAAATTGAGGATGTTTTTAAAAAATTTCAATTGTACTTTTTCCAGAGTGTTCATGTTGCTGAAACCAAATAGTTCGCTACCATAAAGTAGGATTGGCCTAATGGTTTTATTGAATAAGTCTATTTGTTATGTCAAAAGATAAATCTAAATGTCTAATTTTCTTTAGTAACATGTACATTGCTTTAGTTGCTTTTTTAGCTATGTGTTCTTTAGTTTTTCTATATAGTTACAAGTTTTTGATAAGTATAGTCCCGATATTTATATTCATTTTCTATTTCTAATTCATCATTGTTAAATTTAAATTTTGGAATATTGTTTCTTAGTCTTGATCCGAAAATAACTATTTTAGTTTTGGATGTATTTTACTGTTAGTTTCCAATTTGTACAGTATTGTTCAAATATTTTTAAACTCTTGTTGTAGGCCTGTTTCATTATCACCTCATCAAAACTGTATCATCAGCATATAGTATAACAAATAGTTTTAGGTAAATTATTGATATGTCTTGTTCATTGTCAATGTTGCAGGTTACTCCCTGTGCATTATGTTTTCCGATAAAAAGGAGTCAAGGTCATTCAGGTAAATTGAAAATAGTATGGGGGATAAATTTTCTCCTTGCCGGACCCCAATCAAACTTGGGAAAAATTCAACATACCTTGGGGATGTTTTAATACAAGATTTTATATTTTCGTACATACTTTTAATTATTTTTAGAAATTTCCCATTTACGGTTATATTTTATCAGTTTTTTCCATCAATTCCTTGTCGCCAAACAGTAATCGAAAGCTTGTTTAAAAGTCAATAAATGCAACAATAAATTTTCTTTTTTTTTGGGTCCTTAAAATATCTATTAAACTTTGCAAATATAAATAGGTTATCTACAGTGGAGTGGGTTTTTCTGAATCCTGCCTGGCAATTTTTGATTATGTCATTTTCGTCAGTATACTTTGTGGATTCTGTTATTTAAAAATGGGGGCTGTAAATAATTTTCCTAGGCAAGCTTAGTAATGTTATTGGCCTGGTAGTTTTCGCGGGAAGATTTTCATTGCCTTTTATTTTTATAATTGGAAGAATAAATTACCTTTTGTGCCAAACTGATGGAATGCAACCAGAGGTTAAATATTATATTAAACAATTTTTTATATATAGGGAGCATTTTTTCAAGGGTAACTTTTATATGTTCGTTTAGTATTTTTGTCAATTCCAGGGCTTTAATGGTTTTTTTTAGTTGTTTTTAACGAAAACGGGCTTTCATTTATTTCATCTTTCCTGTGATTTTTCGTTAATTTTATTTTTCTTCATTTTAATTTTCAATTTGGATATCTTGTTCATCATTTTCAGTTAAGTTTTGGTCACCTTCATTCACTTTTCCTTTAAAAATTCATATGGGTCTTTTTAAAATTTTGCTGAAGCTTTGTTTTTTGGATTTTTATCTAAAGAGTTTATTATTTTTTTCCAAATATTCTTTTGGGGTTTTTTACCCTTTAAGGTTTCTTAAAGGTTTGTCTATTCTAGTATTTCCCCTGGTGATATCTGTAAGCTTATTAATTACTCTGGTTTTTATATTCTTTACTAATATTTTTAAGGCATTGGACTTATTTCTATCTGTTTTACTTTTATTATATATTCTTTTTGCTATATGATATTTATTTCTCATTGATTTACAAAAATTTCTATTAAACCATGGTTTCCAAAATTTTTCTCTTTTACCATTGATTTTTTTTGTTTTGTTTTATTTTTTCGAATGTTAATGTACATGCAGTGTTTAAATAGTTTTGTTGGAACATCGTCAACACATTTATCTATTGTTCTTGGGAAACACCTCTCTTGTTGCCCTAGATTATTTAGCGTACTCATTTATGTTTTATAATTGTTTTTGGTTGTCTATATTTGTGTAAATGACATTTCTTTATTTTTATCCCATAATATTTCATATTCTTCATTATTGTTTTTTATCTGCAAAATTATCTTTTGTGCAAGCTTTGGTTCTACCAGGTTTGAGAAAAAGTTCTAATGGGTTGTTGTACATCAGAGTACAGGCATGAGAAATGGCAAATATTTAATTCATTGATATTTTGATAATATTTACACTACCTATAAAGTAATCAATAGTGCTAGCTCCTCTACAGGTCAGTCCTGGGAGAAGTCTTGTCACTATCAATTCTGCCATTTAGAATGAATATATCATTGGCCACACATAGGTCTAAGAGTTGGTTACCATAACTATTTACTATTTTATATCTTTGGGTTTTTCTTTTTTAAGGGTATATTTAGCAAATTCAGTTCTTGTAATGGTATATTACTATCTATAAACAAATTCATCATTACAAAAAACATGCCAAAAATATATTCATCCACATACTATAAAGTCATCTTTATCACCGGTTCTTGAGTTAAAATCTCCCATCAATAAAATGTTTTCCTTATCATATTTGTCTATTTCGCCCTGTATCTCCAAAAATGGGTCAGGGTTCTCGTATTTTGTGCCAATCGGGGGTATGTAGACATTGCCAATATATAATTCTCTTACATCATAGACCGTTTGAACACAATAGAAACGCTTTTTCAAAAATGCATTTTTCCGGAGAATAAACATTTTTAAACAAAACATTTTTTGCGTTCTTTCTTTTCGTTAAATCCAACAGTCTTTCATTCGATCGATTTTATAAAAATAAACGATGTTCTTTAAATAAAAACGAACGACTCTGTACGTAAAAGTAATAGTTATTGGAAAAAGATATTACTTTAACATTTAAGAATAAACAATATTGCTAGAAAATTGAGGAATAATTGTTTTAGCTAGTATCTAAATATTCATTACAAATCATCTTTAGTATAAAAAATCTAAAACTTTTCACGCAAAGAAAATGAATGTCTATGAGAAAGGCAAATTCAGAAAAAATGGCAATCAAAGAAAATAATGAAACGACTTGGAAAAACATATGCAAGAGTGTTGTCACTTAAATAAGGTCAATTCGTTTGACCTAGATGAGACTTGATGAGCAGTAATATGTTCTTATGTTTTATTTTATCTTTTTATTTTTTAATTTCTTAACATGTTACTTAACTTTTTAGTTCTTTTCACATTTTAAATGAATCAAGAAATATATTATTTCCTTATAATAAATAATTAAAACATACATTTGAATCGTTACATAAATTGCCGTATTTTTTACTGACTTTTAAAAGACGATTTATGATAAAAAAAATTAAAATAAAAAAAATCTGAAAGAAGTAGAAATACCTGAGACTTGAAATACAATGAAAAAATATATAAACAGTTGATAACTGATTGCTTCCTATTATTGTATGTCCATGATCATGAAATAAAGCAGAATCAATCAATCAATCAATCAATCAATCAATCAATCAATCTTTAACTAAATCACTGGAAAAAGCAATTATCAATCGTATCTGTTTTCTTTTTTAAATTCAGACACAGTGTCTAAATCCCATTCAATAACAAAAATAAAATGAAATAAAATAATTTATGTACATGATTCTTTACCATGTCAATAATAAGTGAATTTTTATCCTAAGGGGACCAGTGCTAATGCGGTATGACACGCTTAAGAATGAGTTCGTATAATATAAAGGTCACTGTTTATTTTGAAATTGGGCCAGAGATTGATTCTTTATTTTCATTTTACCCATTACCTAAGTTGGCAATATAAATCAGAGAGGAGAGCTGCACAGTGTTTAAAAAACGGAAGTCTTTGAGCATGGAACCCCCACAAAAGTTAGAATGTGTAGAGGCCATGCCAAACATAGAATGCGTATCAAATACATAAAACTAGTTTTAAATTTCTAACAAAATAGTAGCCAAAACTCAAACGCAATAATGAATATATTAGTTATCAAAGCATCCTTTCTACTTATGATCTGTTTGAATGACATAAAAATATTTTGTTAAAACATATTTTACCTCGGAATTGAAAACAATGTTAACTGTCGTATGTATTGATAATAACAAAAGTAATAATAAATTAAAGAAAAATAAGAAAACAATCAATCATAAAACTGTCGAAAGAAATAATAATGACAGATCAGAAAAGCCGAATGTACACTATTTACATGCTTGTTGCGAACTCATTTGCTACTGTCATTTAAAGCATTATCATAGGATTTATACATAGAGTACAGCTCTTTTTAATATACTTCAATTAAATAGTAGCACCAGGTGCGTCCGCATCTGTATGAACAGCATGAACGTGGTCATTTTTAGTAAACTTTTGTGTTTATTTATTTATTTTTGACATTAGATTGTCGTGTTCATTGTCTTCGTTTTTTGTATGAATCATTAATTAAATTTAGTTGCATGTGAGGTCGTAAAACAAGGTCATAACTTCAAGGGAAATAAAGTTAGGACATCAATTACCATGCTATTAATTTCATTTATAGAAGGAACAGTTTAATGTAGGATGTAATTATACATTAAAATGATATTGCAATTGTATTCAATCAAATGTATAATAACTTGCGTCTAAATATCAATATACAAGAACCAATTGATCAGCCCCATATTCGTTTTCGACCATTTAGACGGTTCTTTTAAATTTATAATTACGCTTGTCTTTCGGTGTGTAATATTATTTCGTATACTATTTGAGAGCGGCCGTGATTTCGGACCTTTTGTATATTTTCAAATTAATATTAAGTCGGACCATTTTTTATAGAATTTCTTTTAAACCGTATGTTTGATATTTACTTTGAATTCTCTTTAATCGTATTATGTGAATATGTCCTGCAAATTTTGATTCAAAACTTCAAAAAAAGAAGCAAAATGCCATTTAAAGCGCAATTACACGATTTATTTGTTACAGGTCGAAAAAAAGTTCCAAAATTGCTTTTTAGTGTGTGCAAATTGCATTCAAGCCTTTTTAGCTCATCTGTCACTTTGTGACAGGGTGAGCTTTTGTGATCGCTTTTCGTCCGGCGTCTGTCCGTCGTCCGTAAACTTTTACTTTAAATGACATCTCCTCATAAACCACTCAGCCAATTTCATCCAAACTTCACAGGAATGTTTCCCTTTGGTGGGTCAAACCTTTGAAAAATTGTTCCAAAGAATTTTAATTCATGCAAACTCTGGTTGTCATGGGCAACAAAAGAAAAAACATTAATTATCTTCTTCTAAAGAACCAAAGAGCTAGAGCCTTAAAGATTCATTTAGCATAGAAAATCTTTTGGGGGTGTCTATTCAAGTTTGTTCAAATAAAAGCCCTGGGGTTTCCAAAAATTGCCCCGCCCCCAGGGGGTCATTGATTTTCCTGATATAGCAAAAACTTAAAAATCTTCTTGGAAAAAAACCCGAAATAGCTAGAGTGTAGATATTAAGCATGGAAACATCTTCTAGTAAGTATCTACAAAGATTGTTCAAATAAAAGCCCTGGGGTCAAAACTGGCCCTGTCCCAGGGGTGTCATTTTTTTAAAAATTATGTATAAAGAAAATATTTAAAAAATCTTCTTTTAAAAAACCAAACGAGCTAGACCTTAGATGTTAAGCATGAAACATCTTCTAATGGGTGTCTACCACGTTTGTTCAAATAAAAGCCCTGGGGTTTAAAAACTGGCCCTGCTCCGGGGGGGGGGGCTGTATACAGGTGAGCGACTTCAGGGCCATTATGGCCCTCTTGTTCATATTTGTATTACTTTTAAATTATCCTAGTTTCAATAGTTTTTTTTATATTCATGTAAAAAATAAAGATAATTACTTTTTAAATTTAAGATGATGTTAAAATAAGTAATGTGCACTTCTACTCAAGGCGGTGCTATGGGGCCTGGACGGTAACTTGCACTTTCAAGTACCGTCCATTAACAGGCTTAATCAAACATTTTTAATTTTGCCGTTTTGATTTTTTCTTTGGTGAGTCTGTTTTCCCTATATTTCGCACATTTTAACATTTAAAGTAAAAACTGCTATAGACTTAGTAAAGTCCTGTTTTAATTCTCGTAAATAATGTGTCAATATAGTAAAGTTATTCTGCATGTACGTTGTTTATTACCTTCTATTAACATATGCATTTATTCAATTATTTGCAATCTATTCAAAGCTTTCTACTAGAGATTTGTTTGCATGCATTTAACATATTTTGGTCAGTCCATCTCAATAACAAACCAGTAATAACCAATTCCTCCGCAGGTAACCCGTGTTATAATTCGACATGATTTTTAATCAGCGTTGAGAGACACATCACTATTAGACTCAATAACCGAGGTCATTTGTCATGGAAAAATTTCACCTTGTCCCAGGAATGAACAATTGACCAGTTGGTTAAAAATCCTATAATTTCCCTATTTTGCTAAGAGGGCTTGCATTTATGATAAAAGAGATGACTTTGACTTTTGTATAGTTAATTATCCACATTTGGATGGAGACGTACCCCATGCAACATCCTACGGGGTTTATGTTTCTCAGTTAATTAGATTCGCTAGAGCTTGTAACAACGTAAAGGATTTCAACGAGCGGAATATTTTTATTACCAGCAAGCTTCTAAAACAGGGCTACCGCTATCATAAATTACGGAAATATTTTACTAAATTTTACAATCGTAACTTTGATTTAATTTCTAAATTTAATAGTGATTTAAAAACTCTTCTGCGACAAGGGATTAGCCAGCCTGATTTTTATGGTGATGTGGTTTACAAACTTCGTAAGATTTTGGGTCATGGGGTAATTTTTCTGCTGTTTTTTACTAAAATCATTAAACGTTTTATTAAAAGAGGTTATGACCCTACTATTTTAAGACATACTGCATGTTTAGTGTTCAACCCTTTTACAGTTGGACACTACGCTTCCTCTTTTGATTGCATCTGACGGACCAAGTGGGAGACTCTATGATGGATAGTTCGTAAAGCCCTTTGGGACTGAATTGTCTTAATGTTCGTCTTCTGCCTTGCTTCGTCGGGCCCTTGTAGGTGATTTTCTTGTTGCTCTGTCTTCCTTTAGGACATTGAGTACTTTTTGTTATGGTCATTGTGGTTTTACTTTTATATGTTTATACATGATCATTTTAGTGTTTTACTTATTTAACCTTTTGTAACCATGACAACTGTTAGAATTTCACTTGGCGGGATTCATTTTATTTACACTGTCTCGTTTATAGGAACATGGTGGGGCTAAGAAGCGAGGTTTGGTGCACCATTAACCGGTTTAAACTCCCCAGCAGTCATTATTATGCTGCTGACCGTTCCAAGGCGGCGCCCCACTGTGTTCCTCAGATGTATGTCTATGTTGTTTCATACTGTTTTGGTGACACTTTTGCTTGTGTCCCTTGTTGTTTTCTCGTCTACGGTAAGTATCTTCCCCATTGCCTCTAGTTTTTATTTCTTTGATTAACCCCCCCCCCCTTCCCCCGGTCTCCTGTCCCCTTCCCCTTTGTGGGCCTATTATTATTTTCTTTGAATTCCTAATCAGTTACAAATTATTTATCATTTAGTGATTGACGTGTCGTTGCCCTGTCCTTTTTGTGTTTGGGGTCCGCCTGGGCTCCTTGCCATTGGTTCTTGTTGCTGGGTCATATGGGGGGTTGCGTTCATTGAACGCCGCCTTTCCTTGTTGATCTTGTTTTTCATATTTTTTGCACTTGCTACTGATTTTGGTTGCTTTGATTTTTGGCCAATACTAAATTGTACAAAAAAGCATTATGTACTCTGATCTCGTTTGGTAATTTTATGCGTGGCTTTTTTAAACACAGAATTTATTTGTTGACCAATTTTGACAGGTTTCTACAGGTACATGATCTTTCTAGATATGAATTTTCATTATTGCTATAAACGTTGCAATCTATTACAACATTTAGATGCACAAGGATATAAGAGCATTCTTTGTTGTTTGATATTATTTTAATATGTCGCCAGAAATATGATACTACATCAAAACAAGCTATAGTTATTAAACTTTTCTTGATAAACAAACAAAACATTGAAAATGAAATTACAAATTTCAAACTAAAGTTTTTATTGTATTGGTCCAAATCTTTGCAATTAATAAAGCTGGAAAGGAAAATTCGTTCTACATTACCACAATGATAATGACATATGACAAGAAGTAATTGTAAGATGTTGAAGTATCATTTATCGCTGGTTTCATTACAAGCACAGTTCTTTGTCCTCGATTAAAGGCGCGCTCATTACATCAAATTCTTTTTTTCTCTCTCCAGAAATACATGCAGATTTAACCAGTCTATTAAGTATTAATGTTGCCGATGCTAATATACAAAGAAATTTACATGAAGGACGAAAGGATTCTGAAATAATGAAAAAGGGAATACTCGAGATATGTTTCCTGAAAAGTATGCTTTATGTACTTAGTTAAGTAATTGACAAAATGATATGCTTCTTGGGAAATTCCAATAATGGGCAAGTACAATTCCAAGGAAATAGGTGATAATTGCTAACAAATTTAACGCCAAGTTATTACCTCCCTTCAATGGATGTTATCTACATAAAATTATCGGAATGGATAATCCCTAAAGAACGACAGTATACATACGTAATAGAAAGGTGTTGTATCGACTGACCTTACATAATAAAAAAAATTTAAGAACGTTACCAAATTATCATAACTATTATTAAACCTGTTGGGAGGACGACCGGCGAAGTATAACAAACATAACTTGATAACCATCGTATTAACACATCGTTTGTTTTTCAATTTCAAGATTTCATGTTTTAATTCTGCTTACACCGGCAGCAGACGCTTTCCACTACCGTTCATGTACAGGCACAACCACACCGACCCTGTCACATTCTCAATATTGCCATTTTGGGAATTCTTAGATGTTGCTTTGGCTGTTGAATGTTTGGTGAGATAAATTATAATTCGATAAACGGAATATTACAATTTTAACAAGTTACAAGGGTAGCATGGTTATATCAGCTTATATAAAATCACTACAAAATACTCTGACCTCATTGGATGTTTTGACGTCACGTGGTGACCTTATTTGTACCAACTTTAGATACCAGAATATATTTGGTAATAAATATAAAACCATTGGTATAGCTCTAACAGTGTTTAACAAAACTATGGGCCATACTTGTCATTAGCTAATCCTGTCACTATAATTATTGGCAGCTTCATGTAAATTTATCTGTTGATGAACTTGGTACTTTTAGTTTCTTCTATTTGGCCTTTTCAACTGGGTTTTTTTCCAGTATTCTATTTGAATACTGTATAATCACCCTTAGGACATGTTGCCTGCTTTTTAAATGTGTCTTTTGGCGTCTTATTTGTGATATGCTGACTTCTTAACCTCAGATCCCCTTTCAAAGATCCATGTTTTTTTAGTTCCACCCATTATTTTCTCGTTAAGGGCAAGCGCAATCCTTTACTTGGAGACCATACGCCGCTTTTCATGGAAGACACTATTGTGTCAAATTGAAGGTTCCATGATAACCGCCGTATCAACACATCTGCGGATGTTTCTAAATTCAAAATTTCACCATTTTTGTGTTTAAATGTTGAATTCTGCTTAACCGGTGCCAGTAGGCGTGAACGGTAACTTGCCATTGCCCTTTACAATACCGTCAATGAACAAGCTCAATCAACCGAGCCTGCAACATATTTAATTTTGTCGAGTTGAGTTTTTTTTGGGATTCCTTTTTTTTTCTCTATTTTATCTATGAATTGTATGATGATTTTGCTTCAGCTCGCCCTAGTAGCATTGTAATGTGCGCATCAGGTAGATGGGTTTATAAAGAGAAAAAAGACACAATCACTTTGTTAAGACAAACAACTTACAAGGATCAAACACATCTACAGACCTTAAAGCTTTTTGATATATAAAACAGGCTGTTTCTCTTTTGTGTATTTTTATACCGATAAGTTTATTCGATAATGTAAAGAAGAAGAACAATTGCTAACAATAAAGCTAAAAGTGCAAATGCTCGTTTTAAATGTTATCGCTTTTACTTTCTCATTTGGAGGCGGAATGTACATAAGTTATTTCGAAAACACATTTCTTAAATTAAAACTTTACATTCATTCGTTCAATGGAACATTGACTGAAATGAAAACAATAAAAATCGATGTAGTATTTGTTTTATGCTAAAACATTATCAACATTTGAAAAAACCTAATAGACTTAAGATTGTTGAATAAAACATTGATTTCATTGTGCAAAATATTAAGACAACCACTAACCAGATATGTTCATCAAAACGATATACTTTTTAACTGGTTGGGGTTAAATATCGTTGCCTTTTTCGTCGCACAAACATTGTAATTTCCAGTTTATCTTCTGGAGGAAAACCTCTCTGTGCATTATTTCAAGCACAAACAGACACACTGCGGATGATCACGAGACCAAAATCGTACAATGGGCTCATAAGATTGCGACTTAAACGTTCGTAAAGGCAGTGAAATTGAGGTAAGCATACAGTTAACGTTAAATTTATATGTAAAATTAGGCTGCACGGAACCCATGTATAAACACCACGTACTGTTCTGTTATTGGTTACTTTGTAGCTCTCTCTGTTTAGGCCTGAAAGTCGAAAAAGTTGTTTTGGGTGATGAGTACAATGGCCGAACAGGTACTAAAATGCGTTGTTTTCAGTAAAAGAAACGCATTTTGAGCAAAATTAGCAATGACATCTTGTGCACAATTCCAAGTTTTCCAATTCAACTTGTAAAGTTGCATAACGAAGTTGTGCATCTTTTTAAAAAACGAGTTCAATGGTCGAACCAAATTTAATGACTACAATGGCTGAACAATTTTATTGCCTGTCCTATTTCGTCAATTTTTTCATTGAATTATGCTTGTTTCTCGCTTCCTGTCTTTGGATTTCATACAAATATAATATTCGAAAGTGAAAAGTAGAGAGAAGTATTAAATGAAAACAGTTTGCTTGCTACATATTTTCATCTTAACAGTATTCTGCTTTGATAACATACGTGTACATTAGCTTAAAAGTATTAACAATACAAAAATAAAATACAAACATGTAGTACTACATTATATATAATTAATTTTACCAGCAAAATATATTTTTCAATTACATACATAAAATGTCATACCATTTTGACAATTATTTTGGAAATAAAGTCAGTTGTTGTTTATGTTGTTTTTCTTTGTATTTCAGACGCAGAAAAAGTGGTTCCTTTATATGAAAAGCATGTTAACGTATATCTAAGGAATATGTACATGTATTGTATATTTTAGATTTTAATATCGTGCTTATGTTATCGTAAAATACTTGATCACACCATAATTCAATATCTTTACGGAAATGGATGGAAATTATTCCTGACGGACAAATTTGGAATTGTGCACAAGATGTCATTGCTAATTTTGCTCAAAATGCGTTTCTTTCACTGAAAACAACGCATTTCAGTACCTGTTCGGCCATTGTACTCATCACTCAAAACAACTTTTTCGACTTTCAGGCCTAAACAGACGGAGCTACAAAGTAATCAATTACAGAACAGTACGTGATTTTTGTACAGGGGTTCCGTGCGGCCTTGTTTTACATATAAATTTAACGTTAACTGTATGTTAACCTCAACTTCACTGCTTTTACCGAGCGTTTACGCCGCCATTTTGTACGATTTCGGTCACGTGATCATCTGCAGTGAAACACATATTAAGTAGATCAACACACGTTCCTTTAACTAGATGGATATCTTCGACACTTGATAGAAATTAAAGTACCCTGCGGCATTTGAACCCAGGGCATAATATTTAATCAATAAATTACATGTATTCATTTCTTTTTAGAAAATTTGAATTAGAATTTATAGAAAATAAATTTTTAATTACCTCCCTTTATTTACATGAAATGTTAAATTGGGTAATATCTTTATAAATAATGCTTATTTGAACTTACAATATTAACAAATCTTAATTTGAGAATCATATTTATGAAATAAAACCATGAAAAAATTGTGTTACATGATCTTTAATACAAAAATCTTTTTTTTTATCTTATTAAGATTTGTACCATTTGTATCATCTTTTTTAAATGTCAAGTTATCTTCTCTTTCAAATTTAATAACTGCTTTATTACTTTTTATGATTGCACAACAGCGTCTTTAAACATGTAAATATTTGATAGTCTTTGAATTTGGTTCAAAGGTAGTTATTATTGAACCTAAAAAGATCTATATGAGACAATTGTATCACAATTTGACGTACTAAGGCATATATAACTGTTATTAATGTGTCGTCCTTAAATAAAAATGTATAACACTTAAACGTCCTAATGTTGACATGACTGTTTCACAATTTAACGACCGAAGGGAGAAATACTGTACATGTAACTGAATTTATATAATTTATTTTTAACATCAAAATTGGACATGACTGGATCACAATTAGATTTTTTAAGAGCACTATATCATTTAAGCACATATAACTTCGTGATTTTATTAATTAATACTTATTAACTTCAGCATTCCCTTGTGGCTGGGGGAGTTATCTTTTAGGGCTGAAGCATCAGAATTGCAGCTATCGTTTATCCCTGCGGGATCATAAGTGACGACCAAATGGGTTCGAATTACTGGAGTCTATGCATCTTGTAGCTCCAGCAGGTTTTAAGTTTGTAACACCCGAGGGAAGCAAAAAGCAGCGTTTCTGTTTTTGCGCCATATGACCTGTTAGTGTGCCGTAATACCAATCGAACGGATAGATAACTTCAGCATGCGTTTAAAGATTGACTGTGTTCATATTAGAATAAAATATTTTAGTCACAGAAATAAATTAATTGAAAACTATGGAATTCGTTCTGAGTTTATAAGCATAAATAAGCTATGTAAGTGAAGCTGCGTTCCCTATTACAGGTGAAGTAAAGTTGGTGTTTTCTTTAAAAAAAGGCTAGTTTATAAATGACACTATAAATTCATTTTTGCGTGTAGAATTTAAAACTTAACATATCTACTTTGTGTAAAGTCAAAACATGTTTATTCTATATCTGCAAAGAGACTACGTAGCAATTATCAATATTTTTAATATCAAATTTGAGCATAGTATATCTTTAAGAGAGAAAAAAGCAGCGCTTTTATATCTCACATTAGCCATTCAGAAGTTTTTGTTAGGTTCTTTATACATAAATTCTTTTGTATTTAACTTTAGTTGTTTTCGTTAAATATTGCATGATCCATCTTCATAATTATAGCTTCGAACTGATTGACAGTAAATGTGGCGTTCAAATGACAACAGGCGTCTCAATCTGTATTATATTTAAAATTGAATAAATTAACTGAGAAGCAGCGGAAAACAGTTGTTTGAAAGCGAGTTTTAAGGGAATCTTTATAGGGATTTAGTATATACCAGTACATATTTTCCTACATTTAATGCACAAATACGAACCAACAATTGATAACATTATGTATCACACGAAAGTGTTATGAGGAATGACATTATCGGTGTCGTACCATATACTTTATGTTGAAATATGTTGTTTGAAACAATTGACAAAATATAAAGGGTTATTATTTGGGTACTCTGTTCTTTTTATTATATTGGACTCTCATGAATTTTACCCGAACACATAATGGTATTTGGCTCTCAAAAATTGTACCAGAACACATCACTGTATTTGGTTCTCATGAATTTAACAATACACATCACCAATTAGATTACTTGCCAGTAAAATCCTATCGACTCAAAATGAAATCCAGAATTTTATAATAGCACTATTTTGGATTCTACAAATTCTTGATTTATTAATCACGTTCTTTTTGTATTGCTTTCACTAGAAAATGGGCAATTTTTAGATAAAATTAAATTTATGAAACACCAAAAGAGTCATTGATAGATTTTAATATGTTTGTATGTATATTTTGATTAATTTTTATTCAATTTTTCATTTTATTTATGATTAGCTTTTGTTGATATTAATATGCGTGTTTTTACTATTCTGTATGTTTTTTGATTCGAGTGTATGGCTTCTCAATAAGAATTCCTCTTAATTACCAATTAACGTTAACTCTTCCTTATCATTTCAAACACCCCTTCTAACTCATTGTTCGTCTAATCGTCTTTATATGTGGCGCATAATCGGTATTGTTTAACATATCTACAAACCTATTTAAAGAACATCATGCAAAAACAAAGAGTTAAACAATGTTAATATAAATACAGCTAGGAAATATATTAATCATATATACGTTTGCTCCCTTAGAAGAATTAGTTATGGTGTATAAGTTTTTAAATTGTCCATGACATTTAGTAAATGTATTTAGATTGTTCAAATAACTTGTATTTACAAAACAAGAAAGCAAAGAAAGAAAAGAAAAAGAAGAAGAAAAAATGACATTAAAAGATTGATAAAAATGGAAATATATTTCCATATTAAACGAACTTCTTAAACTGATGATTTATTAGCCTAACTTTAATATATTCTGTACTTTAGATTTGTTTGTCCTGTAGATTTGTAATATGTAGCCATGTTTATTTTTCATAAGAAAAGAAACTTCATGAGTAATTTTGGATGTGCCTTGGTAATAAAAAGAAACAAATAAAACGACAAAGATATTCAATATAAGTCAATCCTAAATAATCGTCAAAAATATATATTTATCTTTTTTCTAATGAAAATAAAATAGTTTAATATACTCATATTAAAGCGTGATAGCCATTAAATATGTACTTTAATTGAAAACAATGTCTTTATTTCAACATAATAGACCATTGTAGTTCATAAAAGAAACATTTTATTGCTTCATGTATATCAATTGAAGTATAGGAAGACATTTATATGTTATGCCATTTGAGCGTGTGTTTATTTCAAGATAAAAATAAGAAATGTAAAAAATTAAAAAGATCGAAAGTGCTGCGAAAGTAAGAAATTGTGAAATGTCAAAAATGCTAAAGGTAAAACATGCGAAACGACGATACAATGGTTGTGGGGGTCGCAAAAATGCAGACACGACTGGTTTATTGGGTAAAAACAAATTGATGTGTTTTCTCCATTTTGTATGTTTTTAACTTCCCTATTTGTTGGTCAGTTGGTCGTAAATTAAACAAACAGGGGCTTTACGCTAAACATAACTCACAAACACGGAAATTATTATTTTAGTGACATACCATGCAATTTAAATTCTAAGAAATAACACCTTTTCGAATTTAGATATATGCATGAAACTAAATATTTATAATACATGCAACTTTTAGCGATTGTTTAAATTACTCAGTATTACAATTCTTTGACATTATTCCTATGGAAAATTATTTATAGCATGATATTAGTTTCTAAGTGTGTAACATCTTCTGTTTTTATGCAACCAGATTTGTAAGTGTTGTTTGCATAAAGGAATATACTGTCTGATATCTTTAATCTTGCTTAATGATCCGTGAAAAAGGTAATAAGGAAACAAATGTTAAAATATATTTAATTTAGCATTAAATATCTGAAACAATAAAAAAAACTTCAATTACACTAGTTTTGTAAAATTGTGTTAAAAAATCAATCTCAAAAAACAATTATACTATTGGGATTGGTTCCGTTCTTTATAGAAAATCAGTCACGCTTATTCGTTTCACACAAGAGACTGTTTAAGATAATCATATGTGGAGTCTTCAAGACCTGCGATTTTGGATAAAGACGATATTCTTTTTCTGACTTGATAATATATAATAATGCTGAATACTCTATGGCGTGCCAAACAAAATAAAAAAATATGCACCATGACATCACAATATTTATCTTTATCTACAATGGTGTTTAGTTATACATAGAAATGTTTAATTGTTGATTGAATAAATTGTGCAAACACACGTCATTACAATTTTATGTAACCATGTTCTGTTGTTGCATCTTTTCATTCAGGAGATGTAACTAGATCTTAAGAACTGCTAAAAGTTATTCTATTAATTTACACCAAAATTAACCTGCCAAACCATGAAAAACTCACTGGCTAATATCATTAAAATAATTATCGGTTGTTTTTTTTTTGCAATATCTGCTTTAAAACTAGAGTAAATATTTGTTCAATTTAACTTTAGCCTTTTTTGAAGATTACATTTCATTTCCATTTGTCCCATTTGATAAGGATACGTTTTGCATAATTACAACACAATCTCAATGATCATGACCAATCAGATTGCTTTTCTAACTTAAAGGAAAGGTAACAATTTATACTGCAAACACAAATGAGCCGTGTCACGACAAAACCGACATAATGGGTTTGCGACCAGCATGGATCCAGACCAGCCTGCGCATCCGCGCAGTCTGATCAGGATCCATGCTGTTCGCTATCAGTTTCTCTACTTGTTATAGGGTTTGTAAGCGAACAGCATGGATCCTGATCAGTGTGCGCGAATGCGCAGGCTGGTCTGGATCCATGCTGGTCGCAAACGCATTATGTTGGTTTTGTCGTGACACGGCTCAAATAATGACGCATAGACATTTGTAATTGCAATCCTGATATTTTCGCAGGTAAAGGGGTTTAAGATATGGAAAACTTATATAACGGATGTTAGCATTCAATTAATTTGATAATTATCTTACAGTTTGGGCAATGAAATATCTTGAAAATTTGCTAACCTAGTCATATATAAACCTTGATACGTGTTTATGTATCAAAAATTGAACATTTTGTTATGATTATAATGCCTACCATTACGTAGCGTAGAATAAAAAGTGTTCCCAGAATAAAACATTTCGTAAGTATTGTAAAACCTACTTCTTTGATCTATGTTACATAATAAAAAAATATTGTAACTCTCTTAAACATATATCATAAAACGAATACTCCTGACACTGTAAAATGATTTCTATTTATGTACTCACTTAAGAAAGATGCTCTGTGAATTTAGGTATAATATGTTTGCAAACAACATGATACGTTATAAACAATTTGATCCTTACTTTTCGCAATGATATCAATGTGATATCATTTTCAATAAATGGCACTTTTAAGAAGCAATTTATTTCAAGATATGTTTAGAAATAGAGTAAAAATCATCAGATTTATTATATTTGACACATTTCATTTAATACGAACGAGTTTTCATTAGTTTGTTACATTTTTGTGAGACCCGTGTTCTTTTCCCAACCTGGATTTATTTATACCGGAATAGCTTGAGGGAACGGTATTTATTTACATGTATGTCTTGTAGGAAAATGTAGATATATATAAAGAGTAATGAGAGAAATATCTGTTTTACAAATATAAAATTCCATTCAGTAAAGCGGATATTTACTAGTATTGTTTTCGAAAACTGAAGCAATGTCGTAGTAAAAGAAGAAATAATCATCATTTAGCTGTCATAACTTTCTGTATTTCAATAGCTTTTTATCATTAAATGTTAACTATTATTAACTAAAAGAAAACAAGATGCTATCAAAACTTTAAATACCAATAAAGCTTCTGGGCCCGATGAAATAAGTAATCGTATCTTGTTCGAAACCTCGTCCGTAATCAAATATCCACTCTGCTCTCTTTTTAATCATTCACTCCTAACTTGTAAGATTCCCCAAACTTGGAAAGATGCCAACATTTGCCCAATTTTTAAGAAAGGAGATCCATCGTTACCCAGCAATTATCGTCCTATATCACTATTGTGTTGTATGGAAAAAGTTTTTGAACGCATATTGTTTAAGTATATCTTTAACTTTCTTCATGATAATGACTTTATATCGCCCCTTCAATCTGGTTTCAAACCTGGCGACTCAACTGTGAATCAACTAACCTTTCTTTACAACTCTTTATGTAAGGCTCTTGATGAAGGTCTTGAGATTCGGATTGTCTTTTTCGACATCAGCAAGGCCTTTGATAAAGTGTGGCACAATGGTCTCCTGCTTAAACTAAAATGTGCCGGTATTCAGGGACCCCTCCTCGGACTGGTTTTCGGATTATCTTTCAAATAGACGCCAATCTGTTGTCCTTTCCTGGAGTCAAAATCTGATTGGTCTGTAATAAAAGCAGGAGTTTCCTCAAGGCTCGATTCTGGGTCCGCTTCTTTTTTTAGTTTATATCAATGATATTGTTTGTTGACTTAAGGTCCTCTGTTATCTTTTTGCCGACGATTACCAGTTTGTATTTGATCGTTGATCATCCAGTTACTAGGGCTGACATTCTTCAATCTGACATAAACAAGATTTCTTTCATGGGCTGACAAATGGCTAGTCAAGTTTATTCCTTCCAAATCTGAAACCATGTTAATCACACGTATAAAACATCACAACAGTTCCATCCACCCCTCCTAATGCAAAACCAGACCCATATCTTCAGTGACATCTCACAAACACTTAGGCTTTACCACTTTTCTGACGATGGTTCCTGGCATATTCACATTAATCATGTTAAGGAGAGGGCGTGGAAATGTATACATATAATGCCGCAAATTAAATTTCAACTTGATCGAAAAATCTTTAGAAATAATCTACTTATCCTACATCAGGCCAATTCTAGAATATGCCGATGTTGTTTACATCAATTGTACTCAATATGAAAAAGCTGAACTAGATAAAATCCAACATGAAACTTCTAGAATTGTATCTGGTGCTACTAAACTTGTGTTCTTCATGAGCTTCAACGAGAGGTCCCGTTGGGAAACCTCTGGACAGGCAGAAGAAGGAAACATAAATTGATTCTTCTTTATAAGATGAAAAATGGACTCTCACCTGTCTATCTATCAACTATTGTCCCTCCGTCTGTAGGTGAAACCACACGTTATAATTTAAGAAATTCGAACGATATACAAGGCATTCACACAAGAACATCTTTATACTATAACGCTTTTTCTTCCTTCAGCTCTCAGAGAGAATGGAATGAACTACCAATTGATGTACAAAATGCCCCTAACATTATCTGCTTTTAAGTGTCTTTTGAATAGAAACATAATAAAATGTCAAAAAATTTTCTACACAGGTGTTCGAAAATGGCAAATATATCATGCACGTCTACGAACAGAGTGCAGTTCTTTAAACTACCATCTATACAGAAAAAAATATTGTTAACTCACCTTTATGTCAATGTGGATTGCTAGAAACTAACCATCATTTTTTCTTTGAATGCAAACAATACAGTTCTATCAGACACAGCCTTTTCCAAACTCTTTCAGCCTACTGTAATGTCACTCTTCACACACTACTTAACGGCGATACAAACTTAAGTGACGATATCAATATCAGCATATTTCAGGCAGTTCAAATGTTTATCCGAGACAGCAAACGATTTTCATAGTCTATGATACATTGCTCCTCCAATTTACTCACTGAATAGATCCTCCTCTTTTCTTCTACTTATTAAATTAAGTTTCTTTGTGTATCTTAAATTATGAAATTCTAAACTTTATACATTTATAAACAGACAATTATTGCGTCTAATCTATTAAGTTCCTATTCATACATCTTTCAGATAGAAACTTCTACTCAACGCCCCTTTTTGTTTCTAGGTCGCTAATTTGACTTAGTGACGACAGTAACGAATCTTCTTCATTTTTGTAATCAATTACTTTTTACCTAAACTTCAATATTTCAAACATTTTCAAAACCCGTCATATTTATTGTAACTAATCTTATGTCAGGAAAAGGCCTTTATAAGCATTTTATGCTTTCGGATCTGATCCTTTTTCAGCATTGTATAGTATTATTTCACCATTGTATGTAAATCTTGTATGTGTAAAATGTTCGAAATAAAATATGTTTAAACTAACTAAAAGAAAACAAAGAAAGAAACTTGGTATCGTAGCCTCCCTTAGACTTTAGCAAAAAATATTTTTGAACTTTCAATAGACAGAATGTATTATGTGGACAATATATTTCAAACTTAATATAATATTTTGATATTGCTACATTTTGTTTATCGTTAATTGTCTCAAAAAATTATAATTTATTCTTTACATCACTTATTTTCATTATAATAACCCTGAAAATGTGAGTGACCGTTAAATTTGT
This sequence comes from Ruditapes philippinarum, assembly GCF_026571515.1. Lineage (NCBI taxonomy): Eukaryota > Metazoa > Mollusca > Bivalvia > Venerida > Veneridae > Ruditapes > Ruditapes philippinarum. The sequence continues at coordinate 106,426 of NW_026865609.1, forward strand.
ACAGACACGTAAAAATTATAAGCCTTATAAAATTCTGTAAAATGATTACATTAAGGTATTAGGACCCTAATGGGCACTATCAGGAACTAAAAAATTGACATCATAAGTGAGATGTATACCTTAAAGTACACCTGTATGCAAAATTTAAACACAGTTTACCGTACGGAAATCAAGTTATGGCCACTTATCTGAACTCAAGCTAGGATGTTATGAGGGCCCTTTTTTATAAAGTAGGAACCTTTAAATAATCTGCAATAACATTCTAATGAAAAATGTTTTCCCATTAATTTTTGGTAAGAAACAAATAGTACCATTCAGCTAACAATCCAAATAAGGAAAATTATGGTTTCTACTTAAAATTTATTAAATCTGTATAAAAATGTTACCCTACCCCACCCATTTTTACCACGTGTCTGACCATTTTTCTACTTAGGGAGCCTAATTTAAAAATTTCTTAAAATTTACCCAAATGAGTGCCTGTTTTCAAAGTTTCCCTAAATTTTTAAAAAAGTATATTGTTTGATCTTGTAAAATATGAAATACTTTTACCGTCTAGTTTTGATTATATTACACTTTGAAAATATCAGGTACCATATTTATTACTAGATTTAGCATAATTTAGCCAATAAATACCTATATAAATTAAAAAATCAAAATTAAACACTTTTTTCTTTCCAAATGGGACATGAGAGATACATAAATAATGTTAAAAGAAAAAAAAGAAAGAAAAAAAAGTTGACCCTTCTGGGGATTGAACCCATGGCCCTCATTTTCAATGTAGTTAACAGTAGTTCTAGCCTATTTGAATACTCTTCAAAGCGGAGGTAATGCATAAGGGTGCTAATACCTTAAGTACAAACTTAAAGGGACTCCACTGAGGTTTTTTGACACGATGGGACTGAAAATATTTTTTCAAGATAAATGTACCATTTGATGTAGGCTTAGACCACTAATCTTTGTGCAAAATTTCAGATCATTCGCGCACTTCGTTTTTCCAGGATAATTATTCAAATTGTAAAAAAATGACCCAAAATGAAAAGCGTTTAAACGCTTTTCACTCAAATCGGGCTAAGAAAAGCATAAAAATACGATTTTCAATTTATTTCAAAGTATATTTCTTTAATATCTTTGCATATATTTCTGTTTAAATTGCCCTAGCTCATTTATGTAAGAAATTCAAATGTTATGTTTTTAGGCTTTTAAACCTCAGTGGAGTCCATTTAAAATACGAAATGCGAAAATACATTTATTTTGTGAAATTAAATAGTTACATATACACGTTTAAACATATACACGTTTAAGAAAGCAATATAAAACCAAAATGAAAATAATCAAAATAACGATCTAGTATTTCCTAAGTTAGAACAATTTCAAAACTTGAATAAACAAGGCTCTTTAACTGATGAATAAATCATTATATACAAAGAAAGCTTATATACATTTCATTGTGTAAAATCACCTTGACTGCCATTAGTCTGATGCGCTCATCACAACGGCAGACCTTGTAATTGAATTTTAAATGTAAATATATAAAAGAATAGGAAGGTTACCAGTCTATCGCATTTTCTAGCTTACTTTACCTAAGGTGAATATACATTTTGCCGCCAATAACAATACGATGCCACTTTATATGGACATGCTTAAGCCATCCTCGCAAATTGTTGTGTACTCTTTGTTGTTATTCACAAGAATTTAAGTGTATAAATATATACAAAAAACGAGTTTGAGTTGCGTTTACTCGTTAGCTTATGAAAAGTTATCATTCTGAAGCAAAACTACATTTTGCACTATCAATAATGCTGTGATTACTTTATGCTGAGTGACATATTTCTTAAAAAAGAAAAGATGTAAACAAATAAGATAATTGTTTGATTCTTTGATATTGTTATGCCTTGTAGAATTGTTCAACTTTAAATTGTTTGTCACATAGAGCATGCTTTATACCAGAAATGGTATATACCAGAAATAAACATAGCATCATGCAATATCATTTTATTTGTAACTTAATTTGAATATCAAACTGTTTAATTATTGAATTTTCTATGAAATTCAAAACAAAGCAAGACAATTTATGAATTGCCTACAGGATGAATATTTAATAATATTTAAATGAATTGAAAATTGAATGTGGTTTGAACTTGAAGCAGCATGGCTCCTGATGAGCCAAACTATTTCCAGAAAAGCATACTTGTCAAAATATACTAAGATTTTAAGAAGAGTAAAATTTCACAGTTCAATGAATGATTTACATTTCTATATAATAAATGTTTTTTTTTAAAGTATTTATCACCATATTATAACTGCATTACTAACGCATCCCATATTCTGACTTATTTTTTGGTAATTTCCGTCGGTTTCTATTGCCTTTTGCAATTTGTAAATTACTTGTGTTGTTCGACTTACATTATTTTATTTTTAATACATTGTTTTAAAATCATGAAAATTAGCATAAAATGGGAGGCATGCTACTTTCTAGCAAATGGGATAATAGAGTACCATATCACCTGTTTAGAACGCTGTATTGCATTCAACTGCATTAGAATTTAATTGTTTATTTAATTTAAATACATGTAATGTGAAAAAAGCGAAATCAGTATTTGTTATTAACCAACTGAAATGTAAGAAATCATTCATTTAATGCCATACGTATTATCAATGAATCTACTTCAAAAAGAGATATATCATATTTTATACATTTTAATTACATTAAAGTAATTGAAATAAAACGCAAAAGTGTCATCGTTTTAATGTTCAAGCATGTGTCTTAAAATTGATTTAATATCGCATCTAATTGCAACAATGTGTATTCTTTTAAATGTCACGAAATAAAATGCATAATTTCTAAACATGGCTTGAATAAATGCTGTAGGTTTTACGGACAAGTGAAACTGATTGTTGATTTTTTATTTAAGACACTTATACATCGTGACGGATATATAACATTTCAAAGTCTGAATAATGGATCTGAAATGCTTCAAAATTGTTATGTTTGATCAAATATAAAATGAAGCCGCTGTTTATATAATTTATATAAACGTTATAATTGTTAAATATGAACTTGACGTTTCAAACTTGCATTATTAGAATACATAATGTAATAAATTCTTAAGGGATTGTTTTTATTTACTTAAAATTTCAACATTATGAATTGAAATTATTGATGAATACTTTCAATGTGTAAAGTGCATATATGCATGCCTCTTTCATATACTAAGGATTGTTCGCAATTTTGATTTTGTACTAACAAATGAATAAGCAACTAATTCTACAATTAGAGAAAATATATTAACACACAGTTTTATAAAATACATATTACATAATTAAAGTAAGGTAGCTGGCAATATCTCAACATGTAATTTATAAATAGAATGATACATACATCCGTAAGGTTTGAACAAAGCATTCCTTAATAGGTGTACAAAGGAGAAAAAATGAAATAGAAATATTAGTTTTCTGGCCAGCTTGTTTGAAGAAATGCCATTAAGTCTTTAGATATAAGGTGTTCTTAACCATTTGTACTAAGAAGAAAACGTCTTTAAATGAAAGGCAGGATTTCCCCTTTGAAGGAATAGAAAGAAATCACAGACATAATACTATTAATGTCGAGTCCGTTTCACTTCTGTTACGTTTTTGTTATCATATTACTTTTGACAATTCTCCACGACGCACATTTGTGCACAATTTTAAAGTGATATTTTCTGAAGGCTTTATCAAAAGCTAATGAGAAATTTTCATAGCAGTTTCTGTGAGAATATTCAATTTTAGTTTTCATAAAAGATTTATTTAATGCGTCTTAGGTTCAAATTGCTGTTTTTATTGTAAAAGATCTGAGCTATATAATAATAAAAATGACCATTGCCCAAATGTCTGAATCCGTGGTTTCGGATTTCTCTCGGGAAAGTTAAAGTTATAAAATATATTTCTTTATGATCCATGAATCCGATATTAATTTATAACAATTACTAGTACATAGTCCCGAAATGAATCAGTGTAAATTGGAGCATAATCATAACAAAGGAAAAAATGAACATATTGTTCATGGTAAGTAAGTAACCATACGAGTAGTTTGTATAAAATTCTTGGACATTCTGATTATTTGTTTATTTACGCCGATTTAAGCACATTTTCGGTAATACACTTACCTTGGTGGCCTCTCTACTGGACCAGTTCGCCTACATATTCAAAAGATCCAAGTAGCAACCACATGGTCTGTTTGTAGCCACACATGTTAAACGTAATATGAACTAAAGCAGAAATTCGTAACAAACCAACAACACTTTATGTTAATGAGAATCTAGAACTTCAGCTGTTTACATATCATCATCAATGTCAGGGTCAAAAATCCAAAAAAAAACTTTTATAAAAAAAACTTCTTTTTTCCTGCCACTTGAAAACAAATCATGTGAAAGAGCCTCAAATGAGACTTTGTGCTTAAAACAAAAACGAAAACTGGTTATAGAAATAATAGTGATTCACTTCCGCGATACTTGCAATCAAAAGGCATAGTTACCTTACGATTTTTTATTTGTTTGGGTCGTCTGACCAAACAAATAATGGTAGCGAAATTTCAGACGCTGATGTTCTTATTTGCAAATGCCGAAAGTAGTCCAAACTCCTCGAAGCGGTTACTTCCCTTCATATGTAATTAACGTCGACAAATTAAGGGGAAATCACTGCGTAAAGATTGTCAAATGGCAGGCGCATAAATTTTCTACTTTTCGTAACGAAAAAATAGTTCCCGATAATTATGTCGAAGATTTCTAATACTGTGTTATTCTTATATATATACATGCTTATATTCAGCTCCATGATTATTTACTTCGGTGTTAAACAACAGGTTTACCGTGAACAAAATATATCGAAATTAATAAGGGTAAAAAACTCTAATTAAGAATAATATGGTATTCTTCAGGCTGCTATCTTGTAACTCCCCGTGGTCGAGGGGTTTACACGCTCGCTTTAGAAGCGAGAGGTCCGGAGTTCAAATCCCAGTTCAGGCAACCCATGTTTTTTTGTTTGTTTGTTTTTATAATTGATTAAGCCAAATAAACATTGAATATCGATGTTGCAATTAGTCTTATAGCCAATTTACTATAGTTATAGCACTGGAAACAGAATTTGGTGACACTTTACAAACAACTTGGTTTTTAATCTCACAACCTTCACCTTTCTGAGACCCAAACAAATTCAGCGCCTTCTGTGCTTTGATTTATGATCAAACAGATATTTGCTAATAACTTTATCATTATACAAGAATGTTTCATACGAGTATTTTCTTAACATGCACCTATTAGCTTTTAACGAGTTAGTTTGCATACAAAATTGCAGCATACAAATTATATATATCTCTAAATAAATAGAAACTAGCAATTATGATGTAAAGCTTGTTATCGGGACTATTTATCTTGCTATTAAATTGAAACGGTTATGTTTTTGTTTATTTTTTTAGTATAAAGGATAATCAAGAAATTTAAAACCTTGTTGTTTTTTATATTTCTAACAATAAGAAAACAGATATAATTATGAATGTGATTTTTATCTTCCATCAACCGAATGACAGACCTTGTCTAACTGTTCGAATTGAGACATTTTACAATAGTATCAACTGCTGCTTTCTTCGGCAAAATATAATTTTGTATAGGATGTAACGATGTACTTCTCTTTATTATCCCTCTCCGAAAGGCGGCGGGGGTAGAAATAGCCTCCATCCATCCGTCCGTCTTTGCGTCTGACATGTTTGTCCGAAGAATATCTCAAAAAGTATTTGAGGAATCAATTTGAAACTTCTTAGGTGAATAGATCATATTAAGGAGGAGTGCAGTGCAAAAGAATGGAAACTCTACCCTGCATAATTTTTCAGATATTGCATTTTGTTATTTTTCAAATTTCATAACTAAAAAAAAGCCTTTAAGATATCAACATGAAATTTCATAGGTTGATAGATCACACTCAGGAGGTGTGCAGTGCACAAGAATGATACCTTTACCCTTCATAATTTTTGAGCTATTGCCCTTTGTTATTTTCATACTTTTCATATTTTCACCTGAGTTGAGCATAACTCAAAAAGTCTTTGAGATGTCAACATGGAACTTCATGGGTGGAATTATCTCACTCAGGAAATGGCAGTGCACAAGAATGATAACTCTACCCTTCATTTATTTTTTAGTTATTGCCCTTTGTTATCTTTGTTATTTTTCATACTTAATTATTCACCTGAGTGGAGCATAACTCAAAAAAGTCTTTGAGATGTCAACATGAAACTTCACAGGTGGATTTATCTTATTGAGGAGGAATGCTATGCATAAGAATGATAACTCTACCCTTTAACATTTTTGAGTTATTGTTTTTTATTACTTTTCATACTTTTTGTCCGATGCTTATTTCCAAAAGTGTAAGAGGTATCAACCTGAAACTTCATATGTGGATATATTATATTGAGGTGTGCACAAGACTGATACATCTATCCTTTATAATTGTTGAGTTATTGCCCTTTTTATTTTTTCATATTTTTTGTCCGGAGCTTATCTCAAAAAGGTATCAACTTGAAACTTCAAAGGTGGATAGATCTCATTAGGGAGGAGTGCAGCACACAAGAATGATAACATACTTTGCATTATTTTTCAGTTATTGCCCTTTGTTATTTTCAGCCATCAGTATTCACATAGTTTATAAATCTGAAATCACTTCAGCCATCAGTTTTCATTTAAAAATTGAATAATTCTTCTCTACTACATATACATCTTCAAAGGAGCAAACTCATTCGGTGGGGGATGGCCATTTCAACATGGCTCTTGTTCTTTTTATTCTAGTAAATCCTTTTTATTGGTTCTAGTATCTAAAGTTCAAACAGCTTTTTAAAATAATTGTACATTTATCTAATCGTCCCTATATGCAACAAATTATTTTAATTTTTACGTCAGTTTGTAAGGATTTTGCTAAAGAAAACTTTTGCCGTGTTGGGCTTTCTTTAGGGATTCTGTATTTATCTATTTTAATAGCATTTGTTTATTTGCTGGTAACTGTACTCTAGGAAAATGCGGTTCCATGTTTAGCTTAAATATCGTCAAAATCATTAAATAAATGAATTTCTATGACGTGATTGACAAAAACAACAGCTGTAGGAATACAAATACACCAGAATGATCACCAAAAGCAGGCAAAAATAATACATCTACAAAACAAAGAAAAAGTGATTTTCATTATTAAACTTTCGGTACTAAATTGAATGAAAATTTTGTTTTTATGTAAGCTATGTACATTATATTATACTCGTATTATTCATTTAAAAGACAATTTCAAATGTTTCCAATAAAAGAAACTATTAAATAAAGGCGACAAAAATATAAAACCGGACACTTTTTAATGTTGTAATAAACAGCAAGGTTTGGTTTAACCGGTTTAAACTCCCCAGCAGTCATATTTATGCTGCTGATCGTTCCAAGGCGGCGCCCCTCTGTGTTTCTCAGATGTATGTTTATGTTGTTTCATACTTTTTTGGTGACACTTTTGCTTGTGTCCCTTGTTGTTTTCTCGCCTACGGTAAGAATCTTCCCCTTTGCCCTTGTTCTTATTTCTTTAATTTACCCCCCTCATCCCGGGGTCTCCTGTCCCCTTCTCCTATGCCTTTTGACTTTGTGGGTCTATTATTCAGTCATTTATTTGTTTTCTTTGAATTCCTTGTCAGTTACCAATCAGTTCCTACTATTCAATCATTTATTTGTTTTCTTTGAATTTCTTATCAGTTACAAATTATTTATCATTTAAATGATTAGCCTGTCCGTGCTCTGCCTTGTGCCCTGTCCTGTGTTTTGTTGTGGGATCGTTTGGGCTACTTGCCGCTGGTTCTTGTTGCTGGGTCATGTGGGGGTTGCGTTTATTGAGCGCCGCTCTTCCTTGTTGATCATATTTTATCATTTTTCTAATGGAAATTAATTCTGAATTGTTCTTATTAGAGACTGGATATATTTAATATCTTCTTTAATAGAAAAATATGCCCTCCGTTACAAATAAAATAAGGTGATAATACAAGCTCTTGATGTCTTTTATTGTTCTATTTATATGAAGAAATTTATTAGGTTAATAAAGTGGTTTATTTATGCCCTATCTTATGAGCTTGCTTTCTTGGTAAAAAAAGCAAAACGTAGAAAATACAAAACTGTAAACGGTACCTTTTTTGTTTACTTGAAGATAACATGACTTGTAACAATTGTGGAGAAAAATAACCCAAATAGTATAAAGGCTTCAAATAATATTTCACATTGTATCATAGTTTGGAGACCTTTCTGTTGAAAATGTGTCAGGGTTAAATCGTATACATATACATGCACAGTGCGTTAACTGGAGTGCGGGTATTAGTTACCCGCACTCCAGAGCATGCCCATTGATTGGCTCATTTTTGCTGGGGTTTACATATTGTGACGGAAGAGAAAGGGAAAGCGACAGAAATATCATATTCAGATGCTCGTTCATTGGTTCCTTTTTCCCGGGGTTTCATATTGTGACAACAGGGAACGTGTGTTTATGTTTGACTATGCTACAAAAGAGAAAGAACACCAAAACACTCGGCAATCTGATTAATACTCGGGGGCTACGCCCCCTCGTACAAATCAGATAGCCTCGTGCTTCGGTGCTCTTTCTATTACTTAACAGATGTTGTTCAAGCTGACATGTTAATATTATTTATATTTAAAAGTTTAAGAATCGGGAATTAAATGACATAATTTATTTAAAGAGGTCATGTTAAAAAAGAAACCTCAATTTTTATTTATTTTTAAAACAAAACTTGTAGTCTGATGAAGGAATTAACAGAAGTGGTAATAGAATTTTATAAACTGAATGCATCTGTATCACATACAAATGAGTTGAAATCAAAAATTGAGAAAAAAAGTTAAAAAAATTAATTTACCAAAAAAATAATAAGATTTAAAAAGGACAAGTAGTAGAGAAAATTATTGGCGCTAAAGTATAGAAAGCTAGAAAAAATGAAAATGAATTAAAGTATACAGAAAAAGATGTTACTAGATTCCTTGATGAAATTACTAAGCTTAAGACATTATATGAAGAAAACAATGAAAGAGTTAGGTATTTAAATGAAATAATTGATTCATAAAATCTTCAAAATGAAAATCTTTCCAAAATTCAACAAGGATTATTTATGATAAACATACAACAACATATGTACCAGAAATGCATATGTGTGTTTGTAGCCTTTTGAATAACCATGTCATTACAGAAAATGTTTGTAAAGTTATAGAAAGTGTATTGTAAAGTGCACCGCTCAAGCCGGTGCTAGGGGACATGAGGGATGCTGTACATATTCATTATCCTTCATGTACAGACTCAATCAAAGCGAGTCTGCAATTCTGTTGTTATTTTATTGTGATTAATGTTTCCGCTGGATCACTTTGTTTCCAGTTCTTTAAAATTAGTGAACATTTTTCCAAATAAACTTCCTTGTCCAAGCACAATTAACAATTGGAAAATTGAAAGGGGGGTTTTGGTAAAGAAACAGTTGTCAAGTAACGTGTATGTGAAGAATAAAATACAACTTTACACTCAGATGAAACGTCATAATTTGGAAGCAGGTGGGGGGAGGGCTTTTGCCACAAGAGATAATAGTGGCAATTATAAATTCTAAGGATTAAGAAATATGGCAACAAAATCAAGTCAAGACACATTAGATAATTTCAAAGAAGTTTTAACAGATATGAATATAGCAAGTGAAAATGAAAGTCAAGGTGGCAAGAAATTTTAAGAAATATAACAAGAGGGCCAAGATGGCCCTAGATCGCTCACCTGACCCTAGATCGCTCACCTGACCCGTCAAACTCATCCGAACAATTACCTACACCAAGTTTCATAACAGGTGTGTCAAAAATGTGACCACTAGTGTTAACAAGGATTATCCATATTTGAGCAGTGTGACCTAGTTTTTGACCCCAGGTGACCCATATTCGAGCTTGACATTCGAGCAATTACCTAGACAAGCATCCTGACCAAGTTTGTTGATAATTGAGTCAAAAATGTGACACTAAGGTTTTTGTGTCGCCTTGAAAAGGTGACATATAGGGGTTACTTTTGTCAGCGGCGGCGGCGTCTGTGTCGGCGTCCCCTAAAGCTTGTCCTGAGCATAACTCAGTCACTATAAGTCTGATTGACTTCAAACTTGGTATGCATGCTTCTTTCAATAACCCAAAGTGCAGTGCACAAGGACCAGTACTCTGCAGTTCTTATTTTTTGAGTTATTGCCCTTTGTTAATTTTCATACTTTAATTTTGTCCGGACCATTTCTCTTCAACTAAAAAAGCTATGGACTTAAAACTTCATAGGATGATAGATTTCATTAAGAAGAAGTGCAGTGCACAAGAACCGGTACTCTGCATATCTTATTTTTTGAGTTATGGCCCTTTGTTAATTTTCATACTTAATTTTTGTCCAGGCCATTTCTCCTAATGTATAAAAGCCATGGACTTGAAACTTCATAGGATGATAGGTCTCATTAAGAAGAAGTGCAGTGCACAAGAACAGTTACTCTGCATATCTTATTTTTTGAGTTATGGCCCTTTGTTAATTTTCATACTTAATTTTTGTCCAGGCCATTTCTCCGAAAGTATAAAAGTTATGAACTTGACACTTCATAGGATGATAGATATCACGAAGGAAAAGTGCAGTGCATAAGAACTGATACTCTGCATTTCTTATTTTTTGACTTATTGCCCTTTGTTGATTTTCTTACTTTATTTTTGTCCTGGTCATTTCTCCTCAAGTATGAAAGCTATGGACTTGAAACATCATAGAATGATAGATCTTATTGATAAGAAGTGCAGTGCACAGAAACTGCTGCTCTGCACTTATTATTTTTTTAGTTATTGCCCATTGTTATTTTTCATATTTCATTTTTGTCCAAACTACATTGTTCACAAGGCGACACATCCGACTCGCGGAGTTCTAGTTCTATTTTTAGCTCCTGTGACCTAGTTTTCCATCCGAGATAAATCATGTTCACACTTATCCAAGCATCGACTAGACAAGCATTCTGACAAAATTTGATGATGATTGGGTCAAAAATGTTACCACTAGACTGTTCGCAAGGATTTTTTTATTTTTAGCTCCTGTGACCTAGTTTTCCACCCGAGATGACCCATGTTCGAACTCATCCAAACAATTGACTAAACAAGCATCCTGACAAGGTTTCTTAATAATTGGGTCAAAATGTGACCACTAGAGTGTTCACAAGGTTTTTCTATTTATAGCTCTTGTGACCTAGTTTTTCATCGGAGATAAACCATGTGCAAACTCATCAAAGCAATAATCTAAACAAGCATCCTGACAAAGTTTGATCATGATTAGGTAAAAAATGTGACCACTAGTGTTCAAAAGGTTTTTCTATTTTTATCTCCTGTAACCTAGTTTTTCATCAGAGATGACCCATATTCAAACTCATCTGAGCAATTGACTAGACAAGCATCCACACTAAGTTTGATGATGATTGGGTAAAAAATGTGACCACTAGAGTGTTCACAAGGTTTTTCTATTTATAGCATCTGTGACCTAGTTTTTCATCAGAGATGACCCATATTCGAACTCATCTGCGCAATTATTTAAACAAGCATCCTGACAAAGTTTGATGACGATTGGGTCAAAAATGTGACCACTAGAGTGTTCACAAGGTTTTTCTATTTTTAGCTCCTGTGACCTAGTTTTTCATCAGAGATGACCCATGTTCGAACTCATCCAAGCAATTGACTAGACAAGCATTCTGACCAAGTTTGATGATGATTGGTTCAAAAATGTGACCACTCGAGTGTTCACAAGGTTTTTCTATTTATAGCTCCTGTGACCTAGATTTTCATCGGAGATGAATCATGTTCGAACTCATCCAAGCAATAATCTAAACAAGCATTCTGACAAAGGTTGATGATGATTGGGTCAAAAATGTGACCACTAGTGTTCACAAGGTTTTTCTATTTTTAGCTCCTTTGACCTAGTTTTCCATCCGAATTGACCCAGTTTCGAACTCATCCGAGCAATTGACTAAACAAGCATCCTGACAAAGTTTGATGATGATTGAGTCATAAGTGTGACCACTAGTGTGTTCACAAGCAATTGTGGACGTACGACGGACATTCACCGATATCTACCAGACATATATGAAAATTACAATGAACTAAATGAAGAGTCAAGAGATGCAATTTTTAGGATGAATTACTTTTTTGTGGACTCCATTCTTCAGTGAATATAGCTAAAACATGTGAAAAAACATTAAATCAAGTAGAAAATTTGCATTTTTAAAGTTCCTATCCAAAATTCAACTTTTTTTAAAATCTGGTCAGTCTAAAAACAACTAGAGACTTATTTTAACTGCATTAGAAGAGGAGCTGAAAAATGGTTGCTAGGAAATTTTAAAACATTTATTAACACATTTCTTAAAGATAATAATATGCAAACTGTACCTCTTCAACCATTAAGAGGAAATAGATTTAACATTGTATTCACTAATGCAGGACATGTATACCTTTTACAAAATGAAATGAAAGATTTTTTGTTGAAAACACCTAAGTCAAATGCCCTGCTTTCTTCTGTTTTGTTTGATTTGAAAGAGCCATTCTTTTTGGCTGGATGTAAAAAGCTCTAGATTTGATATAAAAAATTATCACTTCACCTCATTGGCATGTTATTAAATTAAAAGAAATTACAATGTCTCAAATGAATTAAAGATATCTGACTTTAAATTGTTTTTTTGCAAAGCTGCACTTTAAATTTAAATGATTTTATAAAAGGAAAATTATAACATGTTTTGAAGATGTCATTGTGAAAAAAGTATAATAAAGTTTAGTTAAAGAAAATGAGATAAGGGATATCCTTGAAGATTATTATGTTCAAGTTTGAAGACAATCCATTCAAAAATAACAAAGTTACAGCCAATAACAGCATGAACAAGCAAAATTTGGACTTTTAACCTTGAAGGTCAAGGTCATTTATGTATGAAGGTCAAGGTAAGTGTGGTCTACTGAAAGGTCTTGTCCCAAGGTTTGTTGTGGCCAAGTATGAAGACAATACACCAAGAAATAAAAAAGTTCCAGGTACAAGTTTGCGGACGGCAACGGCAACGCCACCGCGACTATAACAATACCTCTACTTTTTTTTCAAAAAAAATGTCGAGCTAAAAAGGGTAGACAAACTTGAAAAAAAATCACAAACAACATGATTTTTTATGGTCTTTGGCAAAGTGAAAAGAGTTGAAGCACAATTAAGAACAAGAGAGCTATGATGGCCCTATATCGCTCACCTAATGGAATAGATCTTAACTGGATTTTTATTATTTAAAACAAGCAACATGTTTATAAAATATTTTAATGTTATTTAGTTAGTGTCAAATGTAAAGTATTTTTGAGCAAGAGGAATGCAATCAAGTGTATAGAAATACCTCTTTTTTCTTTTCTTTAAAGTATAGGTTGCTAAAAATACACTCCCTGTAATGTGTTTACATCATGAAAATTTTAACAATGACATCATTATTAACAAGGCGAAGTACAAATTTGGATAATACTTCAATAAAAATGGGTCAAAGACAAAAATGGCCGGGTTGCATTTGTATACCAAATAACATGACTCATGAGGCTGTGATGTTACAAAAATGTACTACCATTGACCATTAAAGTCGAACATTTAACTAAGTCGGTAAACAGGAAGTGGATAAGCGATAGACCTGAACTTGGGACCACATATTAATGCAGTCACATTACCAAATATTAAGAGGCTGTGTTATGTAGTTGCTGAGAAAACTGTTACGGAAATTTCCTTCCATTTACAATTAATGCCGAAAATTTAACTAAATCATCAAACGGGAAGTTGATGAGCCACATACCTGAAATCATATACCATTGTATGTGACTACATGTTTATGCTGTATACCAAATATCTAGAGGCTGTGATAAGTAGTTGCTGAGAAAATTGTTAGGAAAAATTCCTACCATTGACCATTATTATGAATTTAACTAAGTCAGTGACAGTAAACATGAAGTGGATGAGTGACAGACCTGAAATCAAATCACATGGTATGGGACAATGTGTTTATGCAGTATACTAAATATTATGAGGTTCTCTAGAGTAGTTGCTGAGAAAAATGTTACCAAAAATGGCCCAACCAATTCGCCTGCCTGCCCGGAATCAAGTCTCAATACATGATGGTAAACAGTATTTTTTTGCATATGATTATGTAAACTTTTTCGAAAACCAGTATTATAGTTGTACCAGCTATCTCATTAGTGTTTAAATATTAAAATAATTTTTGATAAAAGTGTTTACTCAGGGGTATCATGGTGGGGACAGGATCTAACCCCCAAGCATCTATGTGTTTATGCAGTATACTAAATATTATGAGGTTCTCTAGAGTAGTTGCTGAGAAAAATGTTACCAAAAATGGCCCAACCAATTCGCCTGCCTGCCCGGAATCAAGTCTCAATACATGATGGTAAACAGTATTTTTTTGCATATGATTATGTAAACTTTTTCGAAAACCAGTATTATAGTTGTACCAGATATCCCATTAGTGTTTAAATATTAAAATAATTTTTGATAAAAGTGTTTACTCAGGGGTATCATGGTGGGGACAGGATCTAACCCCCAAGCATCTATGGTTTATCATATTAGGACATCCCTTTCTACAAAAACTTCTTCCTGTTCACACGAGTGGCTCTACACACAGGTTTAATCATAAAATTACATCATGTAAAATGTTATTAAAAAAAAAAAAAAAAACAGCAGGGATCTCAGGAAGGTCAGAATTTCACGTGGCAGACTGTTTGACCAAAAATGTTCATGAGTCAAATCAGTTTTTTCTTGTGTTATTTTTCCACACGAATCATTTTCATGTTTTCAGAAATTACTGTTTGGGAAGTCATTTAGAGTAGATTTTCAAGTTTAAATTGATAACTATTGTAAGGTTAGGCAATTATAAGCTTCTTGCTTAGTATAATTAAGTATTTCTAGCACCATGGATAATTACCATAATTATTGTTCCATTTTCACTTACATTTATTGAGGTGATAAACACATGTGTACATGCAGGGGTAAAAGTTACAGAAAATGAAAATACTGAAAGAAAAAGTTGGTGGTCAGGGGGCCGCCAGGGCCCCCGGTGGGTCCAGGGCAACGCCCTGGCTAGTGGTTCAGGGGGCTGGAGGCCCTTGGAAGCTTTTGCAATTTAGTGAATTTAAAAGTTCAAAAAAATGCTTAGATACATACTCAAGCGCTTTATTTATCTTCAGATGTAATGAATCTTATATGTTAAAATTTACACAAATTCACTGAGCAATACTATTTAAGCAATATATACACATTCCACATAACAAATTATGTTCATTCTTTTTACTATTTTCAATTTCATATCTTAAATTTAATCTTTTCCATTGTCTTCCACGTGTTGATGCAGCACACTTTCAACTGACTTGACAATTTCTTCAGATGTGGAAACATTTTGAATTCTCAATCCTAAATGATCCATTACTACTTGACTAGTTTCATCATCAAAGTACTGAAAGATTATATTCAGTACTTTGTTATTGTTTTTTGTTAGTTGCCTAATCCATATTCAAAGATATTAACTTATCTTTCACTTTTGACTTCACTCCATTCTTAACAGATTTAGCTACACCATGTGTTGTTATGTACATTGCACTGGTTGGAGAAAGAGTAGTTTTTTCAAGAGCAGGCTTGTCTTCAGCTAAACGTTTGGCAAGATGTTAGAGATCGCCTGCTATGGAAAATGGCAGTCAATGTTCACTAAGAAAGGCAGTTGTGATTGCCCTTTGTTTGGCAATGCGGTCTTGCATACTTTCAATCTTTTTGTCCACAGCTTTTGATGAGCCTGGCAGTACCTGAAAAAGACAATTTTCAAATAAAAGATGTATGAAACATATCAAATAAAATATCACACTCATAAATTGTCAATTTAGTTTGGAAACAAGGAGATAATCAAACTAAAAAAACATAGATAAAGAAAATCGTGTTCTAATCCTTAAAATTATATTAAGCTGGAAAAAAATCTCCAGACCTATTAAAAATTTGGGCATAGGTTCCCCTGCACAAGGCCATTTTTTAATTCAACCCCCAACCCTTGCCCAGACCACATGAAAGTTGGAAGAAGACGGAAGAAAAAGAGGGTGGGGTAATGTGAATTGTTTATTAACTACACAATGCACAACTAAACCTCCTTTCGTTGCTTACTCGAGATAGTGGCTAAACTACACAGAGAAATGATCTTACTTGGTCTAAGATTCTTTTAGTGGTCCTCATCTTCGTGATTAAGAAGCACATTTTTTCTGTTCGATTTGTCTAGTTGATCGTTTTGGAACAGACTTCACAAAAGCCCATTGCATTTGGTTTCTTCAACCAAGCATCCCATTTTTCCCCTTTAGAGTCCTTTTCCGCTAACCACTCCCACCTCCATTTGTTTTTTTGCACCCTTTTTCAGATCGTTAGTATTAAAACCAGGCAGTAAACACTTCACCGTTGTTGTCATTGTATTTGTACACGTATTTTGACATCAAATGACTATGCAACAAACGATTTCATTGGCTGGTAAAAATAACGACGACCAATCAAATCTGATCTTGTATATTCTAGCTCAATTTTTCATCGGCAATCTACGTATTGTAATTGTTTTGATTCGTATACAAACGGGTCTGAGATGGACAAATTTATTTTAAAATATATATCAAGCATTATCAAGCATTGTGCACACGCTAATTAATGAGGCATTCACACACACCCTTCCCGATTTCTCATCGGATTTACGTCATTCAGAAAAATGACCTCGGAGATCGCCGAAAACATGTATATTTTAGAAATCATATCACGGGAGGTGATATTTACATAAATACTAAATGTCATCCCTTAATACTTCACAAATAGTTAACAAAATACCTGTTTCAACGAAGCACACCGATAATTGTATTCATCTTCACTTCTTTGTTTTGAAATACGAGTTTATGTTACAAAATTTCTCAATTTCCTTGTTCAAGGTCGCCATTTTTGTCCTAATTCCGGTTTAGTTTAGTTTATAGGTCAGATTGATACAGATGTTTTCTAAGACTCAGGACTGATTGATATCTATTGTTTAATGATTTGAATTGTATGTTTATAATCAGAATGAAATATTATGTCACAAATCGTTCAGCAGATTCAGTAAGACCGGTGTACACAATGTTGAAATATATGATTTTTCCCGCAAACCGGAAGGAAGAATTTAAGTAATATCCGCACTGTAAATTAAACTTTTATCTTAATAAGCTATTTTTTGTAAAAAAAATACAACATGTTTTGTTCACTTACGTTTCTTTGTGCAATATCTTACAAATAAAATGTGCAAGTCAATGTCAAGAACCAAAATACATTGCATTTTATTTCGGAAATGACACAGTCTCCTTTCTGATGATGTTACGAAATTAAAGGAAGAATCCATTATTGAATGGGGAAATCAACTACACTGTATCTCTGAAATTGGGCTATTCTGATTGACTTTGTTTTGAATTAACATTCACATTCAAAACATTTTCATCTTTCTAATGCTTTAACAGAAAAAATCCTCAAAACAATGTCTGTTGAGACAAAAAATACAAGATACACTTTCAATTTATCCCTACAAAGACAGTTTATACAATCTGGCAATAAAAAAAACCTGTAACCCCCAAAACAGAGACCAATTTTCAACTGTAGACCATAATTTGATTATACTTTGTAGAAACCAACAAGATCATGCCTTGTGAGAAATATCTAAGCTCTACTCTAGCCCTTTCCATTTTGAAGTATAAGAACTTTTAAGTTTTTTCTTTTAGTTGCCATAGCAACCAGAGTTTAGCATGGAATGGCATTCTTTGAACAATCTTGATAGAGCTTCATACAAAGAGTATTCCTGCCAAGTTTCATTAATATTGGCCAAGTGGTATTTTAGAAGATGTCGTTTAAATAAAATGTGGACGGACGCCGGACACCGGACGCCATTTGATTGGCCATCCTAAAAATAGAGACTAGAAAAGGCAAAAAAAAAACCTCTGAAGGTCCAATTTCGCTTCCGAAAAGATGTTTTCCATCAGTTGGCAGATTCAAATGTTTTTAAATTAAGTAAAGTTTGAGAAAAGAAAAAAACATCACAGAATAAAAAAAATGTTTTGAGCTTAATTAACAAACAAATGAAGTCCCTGTCCTAACAAATGCTCATTTTTCGGTTGGTAAAACATTAAGCATGTTTTTAATTGAGGTTTATGGTGAAAAGAAGGAAAAGTGGTTCAAAGGATATGTTATATCACAGGTAGCAATATATTATAAAACATCTATGTTCTATTTTATTAGATTTTTTTTTACAAAATGTTAAATAACATAGTTACTTTCTTAAACTTATATAAAGATTTGTATATTTGCAGGATCATGGTTTTGATGAATGATTTAATGATAAACCCGTCCGTGCTCTGTCTTTGCCCTGTCCTGTTTTTGTTTGGGGTCCGCCTGGGCTCCTTGCCACTGGTTCTTGTTGCTGGGTCATATGGGGGTTGCGTTCATTGAACGCCGCCTTTCCTTGTTGATCTTGTTTATCATATTTAATGTAAAATATGCAGAGGGAAATGATATACGAGGGTGCATCAATAATTCGTAAACTAATTCAATAGCGGGGGAATGATTTCATTCAAGTACCTAAAATGATTATTCCTTCTCCCAGCATTCGACCCATACCTCGAACACGTGCTGTAGCCCGTCACGTGACATCTCCTGCAGCTGTCTGTCCACGGCACACCTCAATTCCTCTCTTACTCAAATTTCGTATCACGAAGACTGTTTTTTAAAGTTGGAAACAACCAGAAGTCACAAATTGCTTGTTCCGGGCTGTAGGGTGGGTGCGGAAACAGTTCTACGAAGAGTTTTTCTAGTGTATCCATGACAATGTGGCTTGAATGGCTGGATTCGTTGTCGTGATGTAATGAATCCGAACCTAAGTAGATGTGGGCGCTTTCTCCTTATTGCCGCAATGAGTTCTGTTCTAAGTAATGTTGCATAATACTTCCCAGTGACAGTCGTTTTCGGAGGAACAAAGTGGTTTAGCACTACACCGTATTTATCACAGAATATAAAGGCCGTTATACCCTTCCCGGCTGACTTGGAAACTATCGCTTTTGTAGGTGAAATAGATAAATACAGAATCCCTAAAGAAAGCCCAACACGGCAAAAACACACAAAAAAATGTTGCAGGCTCGGTTTGATTGAGCCTGTTCATGGACGGTACTGGAAAGTGCAAGTTACCGTACACGCCCCCTAGCACCGGCTTAAGCAGAATTCAACATTTAAACATGAAATAGTAAGATTTTGAATTTAGAAACATCCGCAGATATGTTCATACGGCGGTTATCATGGAACCTTCAATGTGACACAGTATGAAAAGCGGCGTATGGTCCCCAAGTAATAAAAAGCGTGTGCCCTAAACGAGAAAACAATGGGCGGAACTAAATAAAATGGAATTTTGAAAGGGGATCAGAGGTTATGAAGCCTGCGTATCACAGATAAATAGATAAATACAGAATCCCTAAAGAAAGCCCAACACGGCAAAATTGAAAATGTTTCATTTTTTCCACTGAAGCAAACCCATCGTCTTTATATCTATATAATTTCATGCCAGCTGGCCCTGTCGATAATCTATTAATTTGTTTAAAAATACATTAAAATAATTTAAAGGCATTAAATACCTGGGAATTATTGTTCCGCTCCCGACTGTCTCTCTATGTGGTCGTTGTACCTCTGCTTGCTCTTTAGGTGATTTTTGGTGAACTGTCCGACAGTAATCTCAAGATCAACTAGGCGCAGCACCATGGATTCATAGTCGATCACCTGTGAAATTTTTCCCTTTAAGCTGCACCCTTTCAATGCACTCCTTCAGCTGGATAAACATAGGCTGCACAGCCTTCAACAAGGCTGGTACCAAACCATCTTCTTTTTCTGCTTTCTTCCTGATTGACGTCTTATCTGTGATATGCAGGCTTCATAACCTCAGATCCCCTTTCAAAATTCCATTTTATTTAGTCCCGCCCATTGTTTTCTCGTTTAGGGCAAAATCATTCTTTTACTTGGGGACCATACGACGCTTTTCATGGAATGGCACTACTGTGTCACATTGAAGGTTCCATGCTGACCGCCGTATGAACACATCTGCGGATGTTTCTTAATTCAAAATTTCACCATTTTCGTGTTAAATGTTGAATTCTGCTTAAGCCGGTGCTAGGGGGC
This sequence comes from Ruditapes philippinarum, assembly GCF_026571515.1. Lineage (NCBI taxonomy): Eukaryota > Metazoa > Mollusca > Bivalvia > Venerida > Veneridae > Ruditapes > Ruditapes philippinarum. The sequence goes on from NW_026865609.1 coordinate 126,697, forward strand.
GTCCATGAATAGGCTCAATCAAACTGAGCCTGCAACATTTACAATTTTGTCGTGTTGGGCTGTCTTTAGGGATTCTGTTTTTCACTATTTTACTGTTCTTACTGTTCCATGACATTTGGGATGATACAATACAGTGCCATAAAAAACAGGATGAGATAGGGATTGCCTGAACGTTTGCTTATCATTACTGTTTTCTAGATATGCTGCATATGTCTGAAGAGCGGCCTTACGTTTCCTCTTAAACTCATTCACGCCCGGCAAACTGTCGCTCCACTTCAAAATTGTACGGTAAAACGAGCGAACGGCATTTCCGAGATTGAGCGGAAGGCCGATTTAAACGCATAATTGTAAAATAGATAATACGGAATCCCTAAAGAAAGCCCAACACGGCAAAATTGAAAATGTTGCAGGCTCGGTTTGATTGAGCCTGTTCATGGACGGTAATGGAAAGTGCAAGTTACCGTCCACGCCCCCTAGCACGGGCTTAAGCAGAATTCAACATTTAAACATGAAATAGTAAATTTTGAATTTAGAAACATCCGCAGATGTGTTCATACGGCGGTTATCATGGAACCTTCAATGTGACACTGCCGTGCCATTCCATGAAAAGCGGCGTATGGTCCTCAAGTAATAAAAAGCGTGTGCCCTAAACGAGAAAACAATGGGCGGAACTAAATAAAATGGAATTTTGAAAGGGGATCAGAGGTTATGAAGCCTGCGTATCACAGATAAGACGTCAAAAGACAAATTTAAAAAGCAGGCAACATATCCTAAGGGTGATTCAACATTATTCAAGTAGGAATATTGGAACCACCCAACTAAAAAATGCCGAAAAGTTGAAACTAAAAATACCACAAGCACAACAATAATGTCGTGCTGAACGATCTTCAAGGATCGAAAATATAACATCATTGATTAAATGTACGGGGAGACTTTTTACAGCCGCCACACGGCACAAATAACACGGATGTGATCATAAAATAGATAATACGGAATCCCTAAAGAAAGCCCAACACGGCAAAATTGAAAATGTTCGTCTGAAAGTGTAAATAGAAATTTCTACTATAACTAGGTCTATTATATTATTGATAATTTTAGTCCGTACACCGACTGAGTTCTGCCTCACTCTGAGAGGAAAATGATAAACTAAACAACAATGCTAAATAAGGGAGGAAGTATCTTGAAAAATAACTGGAACACGTGTTATATCCTTATAACGACTGACACCTTGTCAACCATTTTCATAGCGATTCCCCACCTTACAAATTCATGAAAACGTGACTTATTTGTGTTTTGCTCAGAACAGGTACGTTAGAGCTATTAATTACAGAAAGTCATTGTGAACTGAACTTGGTAGTAGTGATCCATTTGATTTAATGTGTTCCATGCGTTGCATAATTTTGTTTCTGTTCTGCACCTTGAATATCTAACTTTTCGAAAAACATAACATTTTGGCGTAAACAATCGAGTTACACGTACCTGCTCGGAAACATTTGTTCGCGGTAGAACTAAAAATATTCGACTTTGTCGCATTTGCACGGACACACGTTTTTAAATGTAAATAACCGTGTCAAAAATCATGATTGACCTGGAATAAGTGGCATCCTGTATTATGCCATGCATTAAAGTGTACGATTCAATGGTCGGGCCTCATCCAAATTTCGAACATAAATAATGGAATCTACACGGCAGCCATAGGTGACACCTTCGCGATTATAGTTATTACGCTATAGTCGTTGAAAGGATATCACACTTTATTAGTTGTCTTTAAAAGGTATATATATCTCGGTCTTAACACTTGATCATGTCTATTTTAACTTCTATAGCTTTTATATGTAAAAAATCATAGACTACGCTCCTCCTAATACGTCAAATTAATATCGCCTTGCGCTCAACATCGAACCTTTTGCTCCATCTCTTGCCCTTTCGCTCCACTACTTTCGAAAAATATCGGTTTACAAATTTAAGAAATCCTTCAGGAGTAATTTATTTTGCACGAAGGACAAGTTCTTATTACGGGTCGATAATTTACTAATACACTTTTTCAAGAAATCCGAAAGGTATGGCATTTCTATGGTTGGGAAGTTCAATATTCTACAAATCATCGTTCGCTTCGTCAGGGAGAAAAGTTCTCCCGGGCTTAATATAATTTTCTTTTTGTAACAGCTTAGATCATTGGAAGCCTAAATCAATCCTACACGGAACTACATTTTCCGTTTTTCGAAAAAATACAACATAAATAAATAACAAGACAAAAACATAAACAATACTTACAATTAGGCGTTTAAATCGGCCTTCCGCTCTATCTCGGAAATGCCGTTCGCTCGTTTTACCGTACACCACAATTTTGAAGTGGAGCGACAGTTTGCAACCAGTTTTGCAATAAAAACGACTTTTGCAATAATTTTATTGCAAAACTGGTTGCGTTGACATGATTTTATTGCAATTTGATTACAACCGGTTTTGCAATAAAAAACGAGTTTTGCAATAAAATATTTTTTCTATTGGATTTTATTGACATTATGCAAAAGACATTATAAAATTTATCTATGTATATTAGGATTGATGCAGGAATTATTTTCTGGGATAATGAGTGTATATGCATATGATCAAACATTAATTTACATTCTCAATTTCATTAGTCTTTTTCCTTTTAATATATATGATGAAAGGATGATCATCATGAAATATCAGGACATGTACATTTACAGCAACAACTGTATCTGCTCAAATTTCGGTGATATACATACAAGAACTTTTAGTAAGGTCTTAACTTACCAGTTCTTTGATGAAAGAAAAAAAAACGAGTTTTGCAATAATTTTATTGCAAAACTGGTTGCGTTGACATGATTTTATTGTAATTTGATTACAACCGGTTTTGCAATAAAATATTTTTTCTATCGGATTTTATTGACATTATGCAAAAGACATTATAAAATTTATCTATGTATATTAGGATTGATGCAGGAATTATTTTCTGGGATAATGAGTGTATATGCATATGATCAAACATTAATTTACATTCTCAATTTCATTAGTCTTTTTCCTTTTAATATATATGATGAAAGGATGATCATCATGAAATATCAGGACATGTACATTTACAGCAACAACTGTATCTGCTCAAATTTCGGTGATATACATACAAGAACTTTTAGTAAGGTCTTAACTTACCAGTTCTTTGATGAAAGAAAAAAAAACGAGTTTTGCAATAATTTTATTGCAAAACTGGTTGCGTTGACATGATTTTATTAACCAGGTTTTCAATTTTGAAAATCCTGGTTATTAGATTGGGGTATGGCGGGCGGATGGGCGGATGGGCGGATGGGCGGGCGTCAAACGAAATTGTGTCCGCTCTGTAACTCTTCAACCCTTTGAAGAATTTTGATGAAACTTCAGACAAATGTTTACCACATCAAGATGACGTGCAGAACGCATGTTCCGCATGGCTGGCTCCAAGGTCAAGGTCACAGTGACATTAACATTGAAAATCCTGTCCACTCTGTAACTCTTCAACCCTTTGAAGAATTTTGATGAAACTTCAGACAAATGTTTACCACATCAAGATGACGTGCAGAACGCATGTTCCGCATGGCTGGCTCCAAGGTCAAGGTCACAGTGACATTAACATTGAAAATCCTGTTTACATGATTTTAACTTCGGGCGTCAAACGAAATTGTGTCCGCTCTGTAACTCTTCAACCCTTTGAAGAATTTTGATGAAACTTCAGACAAATGTTTACCACATCAAGATGACGTGCAGAACGCATGTTCCGCATGGCTGGCTCCAAGGTCAAGGTCACAGTGACATTAACATTGAAAATCCTATCCGCTCTGTAACTCTTCAACCCTTTGAAGAATTTTGATGAAACTTCAGACAAATGTTTACCACATCAAGATGACGTGCAGAACGCATGTTCCGCATGGCTGGCTCCAAGGTCAAGGTCACAGTGACATTAACATTGAAAATCCTGTTTACATGATTTTAACTTCGGGCGTCAAACGAAATTGTGTCCGCTCTGTAACTCTTCAACCTTTTGAAGAATTTTGATGAAACTTCAGACAAATGTTTACCACATCAAGATGACGTGCAGAACGCATGTTCCGCATGGCTGGCTCCAAGGTCAAGGTCACAGTGACATTAACATTGAAAATCCTGTCCGCTCTGTAACTCTTCAACCCTTTGAAGAATTTTGATGAAACTTCAGACAAATGTTTACCACATCAAGATGACGTGCAGAACGCATGTTCCGCATGGCTGGCTCCAAGGTCAAGGTCACAGTGACATTAACATTGAAAATCCTGTTTACATGATTTTAACTTGATTTGGCAGTCAAAGGTCATATCATCTTTGGATGTAATTTAAAAAAGATATGATATATTATTTCATGTCTACTTTGTAACTTGTTTTTCATTTATACAGAATTATCAATATAATTATAGTGAACAAATTCTTCTGTGCTGAACTCGTCCTACATTTCTCAACGGATTTTGTTCAAACTTTCACAGAAGCTTTGTCATCAAGCACCCTGGCACATATTGTCGGGGTTTTGTGATTGGATAGTTTTTGACCTAATTATGGCCCTTTGTTTTTTTTCCTTATACATAATATTATAGTGAACACTTCTTCAGTGGCAATTCCTCCTACATTATTCATGTTTTACATTGCACATAGTTACATTGTTTGTTGCTTGTATTTGTATTTCAAATACAACATATTTATCTACAATGGTGATAATTGAAAACCTGGTTTCATGGCATTGCCATGTTTCTTGTTGCAATTTGATTACAACCGGTTTTGCAATAAAAATTTTTTCTATCGGATTTGATTGACATTATACAAAAGACATTATAAAATTTATCTATGTATATTAGGATTGACATGCAGGAATTATTTTCTGCGATAATGAGTGTATATGCATATGATCAAACATTAATTTACATTCTCAATTTCATTAGTCGTTTTCCTTTTAATATATATGATGAAAGGATGATCATCATGAAATATCAGAACATGTACATTTACAGCAACAACTGTATTTTCTCAAATTTCGGTCATATACATACAAGAACTTTTAGTAAGGTCTTTACTTACCAGTTCTTTGATGAAAGAAAAAAAACGAGTTTTGTAATAATTTTATTGCAAAACTGGTTGCGTTGACATGATTTTATTGCAATTTGATTACAACCGGTTTTGCAATAAAAACGAGTTTTGCAATAAAATATTTTTTCTATCGGATTTTATTGACATTATACAAAAGACATTATAAAATTTATCTATGTATATTAGGATTGACATGCAGGAATTAATTCTGGGAACATGAGTGTATATGCATATGATCAAACATTAATTTACATTCTCAATTTCATTAGTCGTTTTCCTTTTAATATATATGATGAAAGGATGATCATCATGAAATATCAGAACATGTACATTTACAGCAACAACTGTATTTGCTCAAATTTCGGTGATATACATACAAGAAATTTAAGTAAGTTCTTAAATTACCAGTTCTTTGATGAAAGAAAAAAAAACGAGTTTTGCAATAATTTTATTGCAAAACTGGTTGCGTTGACATGATTTTATTGCAATTTGATTACAACCGGTTTTGCAATAAAAACGAGTTTTGCAATAAAATATTTTTTCTATCGGATTTTATTGACATTATACAAAAGACATTATAAAATTTATCTATGTATATTAGGATTGACATGCAGGAATTATTTTCTCGGATAATGAGTGTATATGCATATGATCAAACATTAATTTACATTCTCAATTTCATTAGTCGTTTTCCTTTTAATATATATGATGAAAGGATGATCATCATGAAATATCAGGACATGTACATTTACAGCAACAACTGTATTTGCTCAAATTTCGGTGATATACATACAAGAACTTTTAGTAAGGTCTTAACTTACCAGTTCTTTGATGAAAGAAAAAAACGAGTTTTGCAATAATTTTATTGCAAAACTGGTTGCGTTGACATGATTTTATTGCAATTTGATTACAACCGGTTTTGCAATAAAAACGAGTTTTGCAATAAAATATATTATACCGGATTTTATTGACATTATACAAAAGACATTATAAAATTTATCTATGTATATTAGGATTGACATGCAGGAATTAATTCTGGGAACATGAGTGTATATGCATATGATCAAACAATAATTTACATTCTCAGTTTCATTAGTCGTTTTTCTTTTAATATATATGATGAAAGGATGATCATCATGAATATCAGGACATGTACATTTACAGCAACAACTGTATTTGCTCAAATTTCGGTGATATACATACAAGAACTTTTAGTAAGGTCTTAACTTACCAGTTCTTTGATGAAAGAAAAAAAAACGAGTTTTGCAATAATTTTATTGCAAAACTGGTTGCGTTGACATGATTTTATTGCAATTTGATTACAACCGGTTTTGCAATAAAAACGAGTTTTGCAATAAAATATTTTTTCTATCGGATTTTATTGACATTATACAAAAGACATTATAAAATTTATATATGTATATTAGGATTGACATGCAGGAATTAATTCTGGGATAATGAGTGTATATGCATATGATCAAACAATAATTTACATTCTCAATTTCATTAGTCGTTTTCCTTTTAATATATATGATGAAAGGATGGTCATCATGAAATATCAGGACATGTAAATTTACAGCAACAACTGTATTTGCTCAAATTTCGGTGATATACATACAAGAACTTTAAGTAAGGTCTTAACTTACCAGTTCTTTGATGAAAGAAAAAAAACGAGTTTTGCAATAATTTTATTGCAAAACTGGTTGCGTTGACATGATTTTATTGCAATTTGATTACAACCGGTTTTGCAATAAAAATGAGTTTTGCAATAAAATATATTCTATCGGATTTTATTGACATTATACAAAAGACATTATAAAATTTATCTATGTATATTAGGATTGACATGCAGGAATTAATTCTGGGAACATGAGTGTATATGCATATGATCAAACAATAATTTACATTCTCAGTTTCATTAGTCGTTTTTCTTTTAATATATATGATGAAAGGATGATCATCATGAAATATCAGGACATGTACATTTACAGCAACAACTGTATTTGCTCAAATTTCGGTGATATACATACAAGAACTTTTAGTAAGGTCTTAACTTACCAGTTCTTCGATGAAAGAAAAAAAAAAGAGTTTTGCAATAATTTTATTGCAAAACTGGTTGCGTTGACATGGTTTTATTGCAATTTGATTACAACCGGTTTTGCAATAAAAACGAGTTTTGCAATAAAATATTTTTTCTATCGGATTTTGTTGACATTATACAAAAGACATTATAAAATTTATATATGTATATTAGGATTGACATGCAGGAATTAATTCTGGGATAATGAGTGTATATGCATATGATCAAACAATAATTTACATTCTCAATTTCATTAGTCGTTTTCCTTTTAATATATATGATGAAAGGATGATCATCATGAAATATCAGGACATGTAAAGTTACAGCAACAACTGTATTTGCTCAAATTTCGGTGATTAACATACAAGAACTTTAAGTAAGGTCTTAACTTACCAGTTCTTTGATGAAAGAAAAAAAACGAGTTTTGCAATAATTTTATTGCAAAACTGGTTGCGTTGACATGATTTTATTGCAATTTGATTACAACCGGTTTTGCAATAAAAACGAATTTTGCAATAAATATTTTTTTCTATCAGATTTTATTGACAATATACAAAAGACATTATAAAATTTATCTATGTATATTAGGATTAAAAGGCAGGGATTATATTCGGAAATAAATATAGTCTTGTTTCTTTTAATATATATGATGAAAGTGATATACATACATGACGTTAAAATAAGGTCTTACTTACCAGTACATTGAAGAAATAGACAAATACGACTTTTTATTACTTCAAAGCTTACAAGTAATTATACAAAAGTGTTTACAATATTATTACAAAACAAACTCGTTGCGATGACCTATTTTTGTATCATATTTTCACACCAACTTGTACAATAAAAACGATATTTGCAATAATAACCCGTTGCGTTGACATAATTTTATTACAATTTATCCCAAGCAATTTAGCGCAAAAAAACAAGTTTTGCAATAAAATATTTTTATATCGGATTTGATTGAGATTATACCGTTGACATTATAAATTTCTTATGTGTAAATAAGAACTTGCATGCAGGGCTTATATTCGGGAGTATTGTATACATGTATATGATTAAAACATTCTAAAAGTTGCTTTTTTTTCTTTTAGTATTTTTGATGGAATAATGATCATCATGAAATATCAGGGCATTACATGTTCAACAACAACTGTTGATGATATTCTTACATGACCTTGTTATAAGGTCGAAACTTACCAGTGTTTTTCAGAATTTAATGATAACAATATTGCAAAACGCCTTGCGATGACATCATTATGTTGCAATTTTTCACAACCAGTTTTCAATAGAAACTAGTTTGGCAATAAAATATTCGCTATATCAGATTTTTTGAGATTATACTCTAGACATTATAATGTTTATCTTTGTCTATATGGATTCACATGCAGGGATTCAATCAGAAATATGCACATAAAATCTATGGTTAAAAATATTTTTATTGCAAATATGATAATGGAATGATTTTTATTGAAAACGAGCGCATTTACATTATCTGAAACAACTGTGCTTTTGCAAACTCTTTGGAGCAAAACTCTGTGATATACATTCATGATATTGTTAAAGGGATATTCAGGCAACATAATGTCAAAAATATTAAAATGATCTAATGTACTCAAATCAAGCTAAAGTGGCTTTTCTTGAAGTTTCAGCATGAATTTCTGTTTAAATTCTATATATTTTGGGTTAGAAGCATAAATATATCTATATAGGTTGAACAAAATTTAGACGTCAATAGAATCACCAAATAGTTTTAAACAAGTCTGGTGACTTGAACAAACCCTTGAAGTTACAATAACTGATATTCTGGATATTGTGTGATTGAAACAAGACTAAGTCAATCATTTGACATTAAAAGGCACTTGTTCATGAAGAATGTGACCTCATAATGCAACAATATCATTTTTTTTATCAAATATTTGGTAATAAAACATATTTTTGTTTAATACGACAGATATATTTCAATCGTGTTCGTTTTCCGAATTGATTTAACACATATCAATCCTAATTGCAAAATTAAACTACATATAAGAGCTAATTAAAAAAAATATCATAACTTAAATATCTAAATATAAAGTAGTTTGTTACACATTATTTCATTGTATCGAGTTTTGCAAAAGTTAACACCTTTTTGAGAAAAATGTTGTAAGTTTCTAAATCAAAACGCAGACATGTTTGTACTTCGAATAGTTAGCGGCAAAACTTGACATTATGTTCCTTACCTTTTTCGCCACATATAAATCCTGATGTACAAATATATGTATACACTATAATATCTTCAGTACGGTGTAGACATAAAACATATAATTTTATTTCATTGCCAAACTTCATCGTTAAGAGTTTTGCAATAATGTTGTCAACACTTTTCAAAAGTACTTGTAAATTTCGACAATTTATAGGGAGACACAGGCAAAATTTTCATTTCTTAGTTTTGAATTTTTCATTCATTATTCTGTAAATGCCCTAAAAATAAATATATTAGACAGTCCACGGAACAAAACTTTTCTCTAAAGAATAAAATGGTGGTTTCCTAACTTGACCCACGTGGGTCAGGTTGGAGCGCTAGCATTTCACAATAGTTATCAAAGTGAACTCTTTAAAGAACATGTCAAATGAATGACTAACTAATAGGCTTGTCTCAATCACACAATATCGACACTGTCTGTTATTGTAACTTCAAGGGTTTGTTCAAGTCACCTGACTTGTTTAAAACTATTTGGTAATTCTATCGGCGTCTAAATTTTGTTCAACATATATAGATATATTGATGCATCAAACCAAAAATATATATAGAATTTAAACAGAAATTCATGCTGAAACTTCAAAGAAAAGTCATTTTAGCTTGATTTGAGTGCATTAGATCATTTTAATATTTTGACATTATATTGCCTGAATATCATGAATGTATATCACAGAGTTTTGCTCCAAAAATTTGCAAAAGCACAGTTGTTTCAGATAATGTAAATGCGCTGGTTTTCAATAAACATCATTCCATTATCATATTTGCAATAAAAATATTTTTAACCATAGATTTTATATGCATATTTCTGAATTGAATCCCTGCATGTGAATCCATATAGACAAAGATAAACATTATAATGTCTATGAGTATAATCTCAAAAAATCTGATATTATAGCGAATATTTTATTGCCAAACTAGTTTCTATTGAAAACGTGGTTGTGAAAAAATTGCAACAAAATGATGTCATCGCAAGGCGTTTGCAACAATGTTATCATTAAATTCTGAAAAACACTGGTAAGTTTCGACCTTGTAACAAGGTCATGTAAGAATATCATCAACCACAGTTGTTGTTGAACATGTAATGCCCTGATATTTCATGATGATCATTATTCCATCAAAAATACTAAACAAAAATGAAGCAACTTTTAGAATGTTATAATCATATACATGTATACATATACTCCCGAATATAAGCCCTGCATGCAAGTTCTTATTTACACATAAGAAATTTATAATGTCAACGGTAATAATCTCAATCAAATCCAATAGAAAAAATATTTTATTGCAAAACTCGTTTTTATTGCAAAACGGGTGGTAATCAAATTGCAATAAAATCATGTCAACGCAACCAGTTTTGCAATAAAAATTATTGTAAAACTCGTTTTTTTTCTTTCATCAAAAGACTGGTAAGTTAAGACCTTACTAAAGAGTTCTTGTATGTATATGACCGAAATTTGAGCAAATACAGTTGTTGCTGTAATGTACATGTCCTGATATTTCATGATGATCATCCTTTCATCATATATATTAAAAGGAAAACGACTAATGAAATTGAGGAATGTAAATTAATGTTTGATCATCATGCATATACACTCATTATCCCAGAAAAATAATTCCTGCATGTCAATCCTAATATACATAGATAAATTTATAATGTCTTTTGCATAATGTCAATAAAATCCGATAGAAAAAATATTTTATTGCAAAACCGGTTGTAATCAAATTGCAATGAAATCATCGTCAACGCAACCAGTTTGGCAATAAAATTATTTGCAAAACTCGTTTTTTTTTCTTTCATCAAAGAACTGGTAAGTTAAGACCTTACTAAAAGTTCTTGTATGTATATCACCGAAATTTTGAGCAAATACAGTTGTTGCTGTAAATGAACATGTCCTGATATTTCATGATGATCATCCTTTCATCATATATATTAAAAGGGAAAAGACTAATGAAATTGAGAATGTAAATTAATGTTTGATCATATGCATATACACTCATTATCCCAGAAGATAATTCCTGCATCAATCCTAATATACATAGATAAATTTTATAATGTCTTTTGCATAATGTCAATAAAATCCGATAGAAAAAAAATATTTTAATTGCAAAATGGCTAAAAAGAATTTAACAGATAAATAGAACTAGAGTAATTGTAGAATGGTAAATGATTTGCCATAAAGTAATGTCATTATTACACCAGCTCATTACTTCTAAACCAACTAATTTCATAATTGTCGAGTATGTCTCATCTTCCATATTTAATATTATAGATTTTATATTTTTATATTTACATGTCATATATTTGTATATGTCAATAAAATTCTGCTGACTAAGACAAGAATTTATTAAATTTGAGAAAGACACTCGTGTTATATATGACAAAAACTTAGTAATAATTGCAATATTTTAAAGTCAATAACCTGTTGTAACTTATTTGTGCACAATACCATATCCAGATAGTCGTCTGCGTATTTTCACATACCAAAACATGGTAACCATTAGCACAAACCTTATCCAAGTCTATGTATGAAATTATATCAACCGACCGATATATTTGTTAAAGCTTACAATACAAAGTTGATTGCTCTTGAAAAGTTGTTACACTACTGTATATTAAACAAGGTGATGATTCAGTTTTCTTATCTATATATTTTTTTACAAAGTATAAAATATGTTACTAATTGTTATATTTGAGTATATGTAATTCATATTATCACATCATGACAAATAAACAACATCTATAATCCACAAGATAAAATATCTCTATGCTTTAAATCCCTATATCATACATATAATAGAATAATTCGGTTAATAATAGCGTCTTATATAAGTCCACTAAATCCGGATACAATAGAAATATTTTATTAGAGCATTAACTACGATTTTTGAAGTCATAAACACAAGAGTAATATTAATCACATATAACTAAATATCATTCATTCGGTCAACTGTAACTTTACGCTTGGTGTCGACTATATGGTCTCAAATATTAGTAATAAAAGTCTCGTATACTCTCTATTTTCTTCTCACACGCTTACTTGGGCATCCATATAACAAGGTAATGTTACAGATTCAAATTAATCTCTGTTTAAATAAATACAGGGAGCTATCTGTATGTATCTCACCCACTTCTTAAAAAATCAAAAGACAGGCAAAATAAACAGTTTATGAGTCAAAAATCACACCACGCTATGTTGCTGATTGGAGTATATATAGAATACCATGTCCTGCACTATTTTTCATTGATTTGCACAGGTGTTCAACTTTCATCATCATTATTATATTTAGAGAAGGAAAACGACTAATGAATTGAAATGTAAATTAATCGTTGCACTACTAATGCATATACACATCATAATAATCACACCAATAACATAATTACCATAGATTCGCATAATTCATATTCAAAACGCTAATCATCACACGAATTATAGTAATATAAAAAAATTTTTATAGTTCTTAACTGTACTGTTTTGTTATATCGTCAAATTATCACATCAATAAGAAAATAAGTATTTATAAATAGCTAAGGTAACTCGTATTTTATTGACATAAAATCCTTGAAGGTTTGATGGCAATTGAGCATATAAGAATATCGTTCACACCGTACAACCCATTTGTTCTTCATAGCAAATAAATAAATCATTTAGCAAATTACATAATTGTTTTTATTTATCTTACAAATAAAGACGGTATTAGTTTAAGACCCGGGTTAAATACTATACTAAATAAGTTATATTGTCATCGCTATACATCATCACTTATTACAAAGGTTGTAACCAGAAATTACGCATAATAGGCAGTGTTGAGATATTAAGTAAATGTAATGTCCTGTATTAATTTCTAAATTGAATGATTTATTGCAAAAACTTTAATATACAATTCTACTAATATAAACAAAGTGAAACGAACTTATAAAATGAAGTGTAAGAAAGGTAAATTTAAATGTTCTACATAATGCACTATATATCTGTCCCACTCAATACCTAGATCCATCCAGTTATTAATCAATTCTCTATACATGTCATACTCACAATAACATAGAATATAATTTTTTATATATTTTCTATTAGAGAGTTATACATGTTCAATGAGAAATCCGATAGCGAATATAATATTCTTGTATTGAGAGAGTCATTATATTCTTCTTACACTGTTTATCCTTATGCAAAATCCGTTGTAATCAAATTGCAATAAAATCCATGTTTCAATCACATGCAAAAGTCGCTATGTTTATTATGTCTTAGATGAATGAATACAATTGAAGTTATTAAAAATTCGTAATTTTTTTTTTGGCTAGTATAAACTTCAACAAAGAAACTGATCACAACTATAATAAGACACTCATTAAAAAGTTTCTTTATAAGTTTATAAAACCAATAATATATAAGCCAGAGATACAGATATGTTCTAGAGTAAAAAATGTACATGATCCTGTATTATTTTACAATGATGGATATCCCATGTCATTCTCTATCATATGAGAGGTTAAACAAATGTACTACACTTGATCATATCAAATTGCACGAATGACTAAAATTATAATAGTCATATATATTGCATATGACACACCGAATTTAATCCACCAGAAACTATCCAAATTCCAGCCATGTTCAGATTTCTCCGTCTTAATTATAGCATAGAGTGAAATTTACGTAAGGTGGGATCTTTATATGAGTGACTAATGTCAATAGGGAGACGATCCAGAAATGAGAAATTATTTACATTATTTATATCTGCACAAATATAATCGTTATTATAGTATGGGCATTAAACCGGTCATGTAATCAAATTGCAATAAAATCATTCAACCATTGCCAACCCATGAGGGTATATGCAGGTAAATACGGAATTACATTGCAAGCACATAAGTTTTTTTGGTGTATAATTTCCACACAGATATTGGAGTAAATTAAGAGACCTTTACGTAGGAAATAGAAAAGACTCCTCTTCGTCATGAAATGACCCGAAATTTGAGCAAATTACAGATGTGCTCCGGTCAAATGTACCACTGGTACTGACTCGAGTTCCACGTTGATTGTCTATAATAAGACATGACTTTAACTCCATGTCGCGGGCTTGACGATCTCAACTATGCTAAAAAATAATTATAATACGTTCCTAATTTATAGGACAGAAGTAAGAGTAAACTTAAGTTGTTGGTTGAGACATCCTATTTGCATATATACCGAGGTGTAGTGCGCCAACCAGATGTTATTACCTCCTGCATGTCAATGCCTAATCCATATCTAATAGAAATAGGAAATAACAATTTGAGTATGAACAATGGTTCATCTTAGTATAACCTGAGTGGGAATCATAAAATCCAGGAAATAGAAAAAAAATACACTTATTGAGAGCAACTAGTTATTTCTAATTGCAAGATACCAGGTATGAACAAATTGCAATATATGATATCATGTAAACGGAAATCACAGCTTTTTTGAGCAGATAAATTTATGCATTTAACATCCTTCGATTTTTTTTTTTCAGTCATATATTGGATTATCTTTGATAAGATTAAGACGCATACCTCAAAATTTTCTTGATACACTGCTATAAGAGTTTGGTTTCCACCTTGTTGTTGAAATTTGCAGCAAATACAGTTCTTTGCTGTAAATGTACATGTCCCGATCATTTTCTCATAAGATGAAGTCACACTTTCCTCATCATATATATTACAAAAGGAAAATAAGAACATAATGATAATTTGAGACAATGTAAATTAATGTTTGATCATTATGCATATACATCTCTTATTCATTCTTCATAATAAGATATACTCTCTATCGCTCTGCTCCCATGTCACTCACAACCTAAAACAAAAGTAGAATAAGTTATAAATAATTTGTCTTAATGTTAATAGTAAATTATCAATAAGAAAATATAAATATTCCGAATAATGAAAATAATGATTTTTCTATTATTGCAGAAAAGGCGGTAAGGTAATTATAATATCAAAGCAAGACAAAAACAGACCAATATCTGTAATAAAATATGGCTATATACAAAAAACAGATAACAAGTCAAACAGAGCACCGTTTGCATATATAGTAGTATATTATTAGTATTCCAAACCTCACGTCTATTATTTTATCCTTCTCCTAAAAGATCTGGATAATGAATATTAAGACCTTTACACAAAAGCTCTAATGTATGTATTAATCTCGACAGCAAGAAATTAGACGTTCTTCAAACTCAACTGTTGAATTGTCTTTTCATAGTTGATTATAACGAAATATGTCGCGGTGGATATTCATGATCACTCACATTTCTAATTTCACAATTATATTATCAATCAATCTAAGGAATCAAAACCCGGACACCAATAGAAATACAGAACATAACAATAAGAGTAATGTTAGAATTAATAAAATATTGCACACCAGGCCGACCATACATCTCACCATACCCTTAATTTATTAACGGTAAATTCCAAATTTCGTCCACTCAGAATAAATAGACAATTAACCCTAGTCAATGTCCAAATCCTAATGGATATAGCCACGATATGCATAAAATTATATTAATGTCTATTGTATATTCTGTAACAATTTAATACATACCGACTAGACAACATTATAAATCATGGATTACTTGAGCAAAACACTCGTTATCATACATGTTGCTATATAGCGTCTTGTAATCAAAGTGGCACCTAATACTCACTTCCGTCAACGGCAACCAGTATTAGAAATAATAATTATGCTTCTTAATTAATCTCTATTTTTCTCCCTCTTATACATTAAATTAGAGCCAAACCTGTATTTACAAACGGCTTTACTTTTTCCTTATAAACACATTTTTTTGTAGTATTTATTCATATGGCGTCGTAAAATCAAATAATCAACCGAGAATACTTGAAAGTTCAAAACAGTCTGATATTGTCATTTGTTATAATGTATCATGTCTCGAAAAATTATATTGAATGTACTTTCACCCATACAATTTTAACCCATCACTCACTTACTATTGTAATAAGAAGTTAGCGATCATAATCTAAAATGTAGAATATAATTGTATAATTATATGTTTGATCATATGCATATCAGGAAACAAATGCATCCACGCCAGCCAAATTCCAGATATTAATTTCTCTAAATGAAATAGTCAATTAAAATATACAATAGTATTATATAATTTTTAATAATATTATCTTTATGATAATTAATATCATATAATCCGATAGACAAAATTATTTTATCAATGCAACTCGTTATCTTATCTTGCATATACGAGTTGTATCATTACACTGTAGCACATATAATATACTAGGTCAATCTAGCTAACCACAATATGCAAATAAAATTTATTGAGTAACAAACATACGTATTTTCTTTCTCTTTATCATACGAATTAGAATCTGGTAAGACCTAATGACATTACTCAGTACTTATCGATATTGTTATAGATTCTTTATTCAGTAAATTTGAGTCAAATAACAGCCAGTGCTATGCTGGCTTATGTAAATTTTACTAAGTGTCGTTCTATTTTCAGATGAATACAATGTACTTGTTCATCATATTAACTATTTTTGCACAGGTATTGTTAAAATAAAATATCCTTTTATTCAACAAATTACATATTAAAAGACAGAAAAACGACTACCAAATATTTGATTATATAAAACGAAATAAGAGGGAATGGAAATATATAATGTGATTAGATATGACCCATCATACATATCTTGCAGTATCGGCCAGTAATTAATTCTAACATGCTTAACAATGTTACCTATATATATTCAGTAATATTTCAATTTAATAATAATACTATGTAATACATTAAAATGCTCAATAAAAATGCACGATATAGATATAAAAATATTTATATTGCATAACAACACTCGTTTTTATTGCAAAAACCGAGCGAGCTGAATCAACATCTGAAATAAAATCAATCGTCCATTCTGCACCATCAGTTTTGGGCAAATAAAATCTTTACAAAATCGTGTCTTCTCATTGCTAAACTGACGATTATGATACCAACAGGTAAGAGCGTCGTCATTGTAGCTAGTGCACTTGGCAAGGCTCGTAATCCTACCACTTCAGCTGGTTACCTAACCGGCCATACCTGGAACACCAACAGATGAAATACATTAAGGACAAATTAAGTCTTAAACACACACATTATAACTATTATATATTTCTCAGGTTATATGCACCTTACATTCATATTATAGCTAAAAAGAGATCACATAATACATGCTTAATCACTGAATATTAATACTAGCTATTATGAAATTTATCAACTTTTCATTGTTCTAGTAAATGCCCTCAAAATGAAAATATTTTGACAGTCAAAGAGAAACAATAAAACTGTTTTCCATATCATACTATAGAATTAAATAATAGGTGGTTCCTGAACTTGAATCTCCGTCGTGGGTTCTAAAGAATAGTGTCGCTAGACAAATTAAATATAAAAAAGTATGGTTAAAAAAGAACACTGAACAATAATAAACAAGAACATGTCACCATTAATGAAACTGATCAATTAGGTCACTTGATTCCCATTCATTATCATAACAAGATATAATCATGCCAACAATATCTTACAATATTTGTCATACCTTCATATCGAGGTGCTTTGTTCAATTCTACCGTATTCGTTTATTAAGTTAAACTAGTTTATGGTATCCACAATTGGCGTCTAAATTCTGTAAATCAACATCACACTATGAACTTATTTTACGCGTCAATTTACCCAAAAATAGATAATAGCATAAAATTCATAATTACAAAAATACTGCATTATCATTCCTTAGTATTGAACTACTTTGATAATAAAACATTAAATACCATTTCAATGAATAAATGTCAATATATAGAGACATGATTTATTGAGTAGAACACTCATGCACATCAAATTTTTTATCTAAATCTTTTGCATGAAAATTTCCTTACTTTATTACATAAGATTCCTGATATTAATATACTGTGGTGATCATTAATATAATATCCAAAAAACTAAGAATTCAAAATACGCCAGCACGATACCATATTTAACGCAAAGCGCCGCGGACTTAAACGTACACAATTCAACACTCTGTCAACACGATAGTATTCATCTAAATACACAGAGACAAGCATACATATATATATATCAGAACACTACTGTTCAAACAACTTTCATAAGAACAAAAGTTCACAATAATAACTTTGAGGAAATCATTTATTAAATATTAAATGAGTGAGTTGAATATTTACATCAGTACTCATCACTAACCATATACATTGAACACAAGAACAAAATTATATACATTGTAATCTGCGACTAGGTATTTTCTTGCTTGAATCAGTAATACTGGCATTAAGTATGTTCTGGCTGCCATTAAGGTACCAGAGTGTGTTCAAAATCATTATAGTTTGTCGAGTCATTTCACCTGCTGCTAGTGATGCTGGGTAACGGACATTTTCATTCTCCACTAAGTCATTGTAAAGCTTATCCTTGGCTGAAATGTTTTCAAAATATTTAAACATCTGATACTGAAGTCGTGATATAAACCATATCCCATTTTAAATATTTAATAAACATGCGAAAATGGTTTCGGACTGTTCCAAGATGGAACCACTTATTATAAACATACTAAATCAAGGGTATGTTTGGATTTATAATTCTTAACATTTCAGACATTTATATATTTCTGACTTTGGGCTTCAGGGTTTTAAAGCGGAGAAATTACGGACTTGAAAAAGAAAATATGTTTCAAAACATAAAAGATATGATTACATTTGTTGTCTACATTTAATTTTTTATTAGGGTATATTTGTGTTGTAATTTCATACAAGTGTCCATCGTATTAATTTTTTTTTAATTTAAAAGCTTTAATTTTTATTTCGGTTCAAAATACAATCGAATGATAGGAAAATGTTTATTTCATGGTTATGTTTTGTTATATCTAAGTAAAGGTATATATTGTATACATAATTAAAACAGCATTTTTTAGCATAAACTATTTATTTTTAGTATATTTGGGTGTTATTTTGGTAATATTTGGATATAAATTTGTGGGTCTCTGCTGCCCTTTGGATATTAATCAAATCAACAAAACTTGTCGGACTAAAACATAAAAAATAATACCAGTGAACCGTTGTTTATCCAACTGCATCATCGGTGGCTTCGTTTGTTCGTGTGAACCTGACATCAGAACGTCAAGTGTATTTGCTGGTTAATAGAACATATAGGTTCACCTGGGCCAGCTTCTACAGGGACATCGTTCTTCACAGGTATGTAACACATTTTAGGGAACCGTCAAACTCTGCTAGTATCTTTATCATGTCACATGTGTCTGCGTTAAACACCTGACAATCACTTGATTTCGATGATACAATGACATGGTTT
This sequence comes from Ruditapes philippinarum, assembly GCF_026571515.1. Taxonomy (NCBI): domain Eukaryota; kingdom Metazoa; phylum Mollusca; class Bivalvia; order Venerida; family Veneridae; genus Ruditapes; species Ruditapes philippinarum. The sequence goes on from NW_026865609.1 coordinate 146,460, forward strand.
TACAACAATTTCAACAATAATATAATATTATCAATTAATATGCACGAAACCATTTTAATTCTGAATGGAATAATGACCATAGGAAAACATTAATTTGCATACGCAAAAGATCAAATAGAGAGAAATAAGAATCCCTAAAGAACGCCCAACTAGGTAAATTGAAAATGTTGCAGGCTCGGTTTGATTGATCCTGTTCATGGACAGTACTTTCAAGTGCAAGCTACCGTCCACGCCCCCTAGCACCGGCTTAAGCAGAATTTAATATGAACTCAACTAGTAAAATTTAGAGTTTTGAAACATCCGCAGATGTGTTCATACGGCGGTTATCATGGAACCTTCAATGTGACACTTCCGCGCCATTCCATGAAAAGCGGCGTATGGTCCCCAAGTAATAAAAAGCGTGTGCCCTAAACGAGAAAACAATGGGCGGAACTAAATAAAATGGAATTTTGAAAGGGGGTCTGAGGTTGTGAAGCCTGCATATCACAGATATGACGTCAAAAGATAAATTTAAAAAGCAGGCAACATATCCTAAGGGTGATTCAACAGTATTTAAGTAAGGAATACTGGAACCACCCAACCAGCGGTCACCTGTTCTGCATATACCCTCATACGTAAAACGTTATATGATATTATGCAGTCTGATTCGGAAATCCGTCCATAAAAACGAACATTTTAAATTGTTTATGAGAATCTAGAACTTCGGCTTATTACATAACTCTATCAATGTCAAGTCAAAAATGGAAAATATATAAAATAAATATCTTGAAAAACTGTTACATTTGACACTTGAAAAGACGAAAAATATGATAGAGAGCTTTTTAATGAAGCTTTACACTTTAAACAAAACATACTCGGTTAATAGAAATAATACTAATAGTTAGTCGTTTTCGTGTCATTTGCAATTAAAATGGCATAATTACCATAGCGTTAATGACACACATTTATTAATACTAATTATTTCAAAAAATGTTCCATACGATATTTTCCTTAACATATGGCAATAAGCTAAGGCTACATATAACAACATGTTTCACTGAATCCCCCCCCCCCCCCTCCCATCCCGCCTTAAAAAATAAATATAATTGCAAAAATATTAGAATATGTCAGATTAATTACAAGAATAGGCAAGAATATTATATTTACAAAAGAGAGGAACACAGTACATTTGTTTATTAAACACGTCGCTTCGAATTAAGCTACATTATATTATATGAATAGTTCTTAAACGCAAATTTTAAAATTTTCCAAATTAACAGAAACAAATAAAGCTCTTTAATTTAACGGAGGTGATATTAAATCGGACACCATTAAACGATGACTATAATAAACAGCAAGGCTTAATATTTTCTAATGGAAATAAATTTCAAATTTGTTCTGATAAAATCTTTAACTGAAAAGCGTGTTTTCCGTTACAAACAAAAATTATGTTAGTGAAATATATATAAATAAATATTTATTGTTTTATTTAATATATGATTTTAATTGTAAGAAGATATTTTAGTTAACAAAGTGACTGTTTCATGCCATGTCGTGTGGGTTATGCTTTCTGCGCAAACGAGGCTACAAATTGAAAATACGAAACAATGAATTCAATGCTAACTTTTTTTGTAAATTAGAAGACATGGTGACAAGTCTGAAATTGGGAAAAGTACGCCAAATTTAAAGAAGTGTATAAATGTTTTCTATGTATGATTTCTAGTTTTCGCTATTGCTGGGCAATTGTTCGAAGGTGACTTTATCTAGCTAGTGAATATTTAAATCGTATTTGGCATGTAATAAAGCTATTAATATTTATGTACAAAAGTTTACTCCTTTTTTAAAAGAAAATACAGTTTTTACAAAACTAGATAAAATATTACTCGGAAGTAATTAATACGTATTGTACTTAATTTCTTAATAATAAAATCCACGAAACCTTCTCAGCAATTGTGAGATTTTCAGTTTTTTGTCACTAAAGTTGATTTCATTGAACGTTATCTTTCCCTGTTGGTCTTGTTAACCATATTTTATGCCTTAATATGATGTTTACTGGAAGATAAATAAAGATGTTATAAGCGGGAACGACCGGTTACTGATATCAATATGACATGTATACATCAAAGAACATGTTTTGTTTCTTTTAAGTAAACGAAAACCCTGAAGCAAAACAAATCGCAAAATTTGTTTATCAAGAAAAATACATTGGCATATACCACTCATTTTATGCTGCTCAAGTCGGATATCTATCATATTGGCATAGTTAATGTACATGCTAATTTTCTTTTAAAGATTTAAGGTCCGTGAATAAAACCAAAATGCTCATACTTTTATTTGTCAAAAGCTTTTATAATTGGTGTCCTGTATCATTTTCTAAAGTGTTACCCATTGGCCATCAAGTTAGGCGCCATCCTTTACATTAATAAAAATCAGGACATAACCATTCATGATGTTTCGGAAAATGTAACCATATGTAACTTCAGAATGATGATCTTAAGTTCAGAACATGATCTTAGTCTGCACTGCTCGCATGGGTAAAGTTAAATGAATATAAATGAAACATAGTAGCAATTACAGAGCTTGGTTTAAAAAGAAAAAAAAAAGAAACGACACCTTAAAATTCTTTATCATGGAAAAAATAATTTCGTACAATGATCCATTATAATATTTTGGCATGTTATAGGTATGTCATAAATCATAGTAGAAAGGTATGGTTGCAAAATATATAAAGTGCAAAAAGAAACATCTCTGCTTTCTGCAGTTAATTATAACATTTTATTTAATTCAACCAAATGTTTTCTCTTTTAGGGCTCGTGCAATGTTTTATTTGGGGCCATACGCCGTTTTTCATGGAAAGGCACTTAGGTGTCATTTCGAAATTTCAATGATTCAATAATGATCGCCGAATAAATACATCTGTGGATGTTTCTAAATTCAAAATTTTACCAGCTTTATGTTAAAATTTTGCTAATACATAAGAGGCGTGGGCTGTAACTTGTGCTATCAAGTACCGTCTATGAACAGACTAAATCAAACAGAGTCTGCAACATTTTAAATTTTGTAGTTTTGGGTGTTCTTGAGCGATTCTGTTTGTCTATATAAGATATAGCTTTATGACCATTTAATTACCTTGTCATGTTGTTTTTGTAGTTACTTTCTTTATTTTTGCGCAAATCTAATTCGGGAAATTGTTATAGAGAGATCTTAAAATTCTTGTTTAATCTCGAATTTTAGAATTTTATTTCAATTTTCTTTAGATTGTTTGTCGTAAATAACACGAACAATCAATTTCGTTTGGTCTTTCCTATCTTATTCTTAAAATGAAGTCATTTTTGTCACACTATTATCCTTGTTTTTTTTAAAATTAGCATTTGAAAACATTTTTGCTACGAAGAAGAATTACTATAATTTTAAATTTCCTGATACAGTGTCTAATACATACTTTATCTAATATACATTACGTCGTATAATAAAATGTTTTTCTTGGTTAACATAATTATAGAAAGAGAACGAAAGGCATGTTGCTTCACATTTGCAACCAATTCTGAAAACCGCCTTAACCTGTAGTCTGAATTGTTCGATTTGGAACTGGTGGCATACATATTAAAGTTATATACATATTGGTGTATTTAAATTATTTCACTAAATAAAATCTTGTTCAATCTTTGGCATTTTATGCGCACGATTTTATTACTGAGGACCCCATTTTCCCGCTTAAAATGTTTCTGTTATCATATTCTAACCACGTGACATGTTTAAAAAAACTCTATGGAACAGTTTTGATTTTGCCTATATGTCTATATGAAAACTCCCCAAAATGTCCTTAAAAAGCCAAACGGTTGGGATACCGGGCATACATAACTCTGTTAGGGCATTCCTAGGGGAAAAACAAATGACGCAAAATTAAAACAAGCAGATGGAACAAACTATATATTTTTGCAACAGTATGTTTAAGATCATTAGTGAGAGAGTCCATTCCCAATTTATTGTTTTCATTGTTTAACCAATTGACGCCATCGTTAAAAGAACATGACGTAACGACGCTGATTGCGTTATTACAATGGCAAGGCATACTTTGTTTCCCAAATAACAGACTTTTCTATAAGAATTGAAGAAAAAGTTCAGATTTACGCCATGAATAATTGCAATATAAACATATTTAAGTAGGATTTTGCCTTCCGTACTCCCGGTTGATGAAATCACGACTTTTAAATCATGGCGTTGGTCAGATAACACAAGAAAACGAAATAGCTTGCAACTTAAGTCCGCTCGTATACAAGCAACTTTCAAGGTTATACAAAGTGTTTGATAAAACGGCTCATATACTGAAGGAAAACACTATTCTATGGCAAGCGTATATTTTTCTCCGAAGATTGGTGCATATCCCATAGAAATCGGTGCAGAAATAAAATACTTACGGCTTTTTTCCTTTTCGAATCGAGCAATTTTTGTTTTGGAAATGATGCCTAAAATGACGTCCAGGTCACGTGGTATTGCTACACTGTGTCTGACCGGCTTGAGATAATTTACTGTTTATATATAAGGTATTCTTAACCATTTGTTTTAAGAACAAAATAACATATCTACTGAGAGAAGGATTATCCGTTTGGAAGGAAAACACAGACATTATATAATTAATGCCGATGTCGTAACACTTCTCAAACGTTTTTGTTTTATTATCAAATCTTTTGACAATTCTCCACTTCGCATTTTTGTGGTGCATACAGTTATTATGTTATTTTCTTAAGGCTTTATCAAAAGCTTATGAGAAATTTTCTATGAAAGTATTAAACTTTAATTTTCATAAAGTTTAGTTTCAATGAGTTTTAGGTTCAAACGGTTTTTCTTTTCTTGTAAATTGTCTGGAAATATGTTTTTCAACTTCATCATATTCATCCTTGAAATCTATACAGTCAAAGTATTTCTAACGTCCATTTTACAAATCCATAATATAGTAGCAAATAATTATAAAGGAAAAAAGTGCATTTATTAAAATTAAATATATCGTTCTAATCGAATTCAAATATCCACGGTAAGTAACAATAGTTATTATCTTTTTCTTAGACGTTCTGATTGTTGGTTTATTTTAATGCAAATTAAAGTTTGTTTTTTTCTTGGTAATTTTTTGGAGGCCGGCCATTTAACCGGTTCCTGTGCATAACAAACCACCGAATACCAATTTCTACGCAGTTGATCATTTTATCTCTGAATCACCGGTGTAGAGAATAATGACCATATGAGCAAAGTTTGCATATCCAAAAGACCAAACCAGTGAAATTATGCAGCCTGATTTGGAAATTTGTACAAAAAAGAACAATTTTAATTGTTTATGATAATCAAGAAATATCTGACAAAATGGTCAAAACAAAACAATCTCGGGTAAGTAGGTCTTTTTTGATATTTGCAATCAAAACGGCATAACTACCATACAGTTAAATTAAATACACATGTTCTTACAATTATTTAGAATTATTTCCAAGAATATTTCATACGATATTTTCTTAATATGTGACAATAAGCTTGGCTATAGCAAGTTGTTACACTTCAAATAATCGCAAAAAAATATAGAATTGCATTAATTAATTTGACTTAGACGTTATAGAAAATAAATTTCTTATTACCTCCCTTCTTTATTATCATGAAATGTAAATTCGGTAATATCTTTACAAATAATGCTTTTTGGAACTTACAATATTGTTAAATCTGCATTTGAGCATTATATTTATGATATGAAACCATAAAAAGATGTGTTGCAGGATCTTTAAAGGGAAAAACAACCATATGTACTGAATGTACTTAGCCTTAGTAGAGGGTAAAATTAATGGATTGACTATTTTTTTGTTGAAAAAGTTGTAAATGAACATAAATGAAGCACTGTAAAAGAACAAGTAAAACACGGCAGCTAAAAATTCTTAATCAGGGAGAAATTATTTTGTATAATATTTAGGTATGCCATACTTCATGTAAGATATAAAAAGTGCACAAAGAAACGTCTGTGATTTCTACAGTTTACACAGTTTCTGTTTGGTTTTTGAAAATGAATTATTCCAAATTACTTATATGAAGGAAATATGTTGGTATTATTCCGCATGAGCTAATGATATATTCACGAAATCATTGCTAAAACATTTAAAATTCTTTGCAGTATAACATTTGATTCTTGTTACGTGCAGTATTTAAGTGTGTAAAATAGAAACACTTTCAGTGTTACTACTCTTTCAATAATCGAATAAAAAATTATGGAAACAACATCATTTTACGTATCTGAATTCTATGAAAATATGTCATTCAATACTTACCCGGTACATTAATCAAAAAGTTATATTTTCGATCCTTGAAGATCATTCAGCACGAATTTTTTTGTTGTTTGCAAATGTTATGTGGTATTTTCATTTCATTCTATTAAACATTTAACATGGGTGCTTCCAGAATTCCATCTTGAATACTGTTTGATCACCATAATGATATGTTAACTGCTTTTTAAAGTTGTCATTCGACGTCTTAACTTTTTTATGCAGGCTTCATTACCCTAGATCCCCTTTAAAATTCCTTTCTCCAAGTGTTTTCTCGTTTAGGGCACGCACAATCTTTTAATTGGGGACCATACTCTGCTTTTCACGGAATGGCACAAACGTGTCATATTTAAAGTTCAATGATGACCATCGAATAAAGACATCTGGCACAGTGGATGTTTCTTAATTCAAATGTTCATTTTCATGTTTAAATGTTGATTTCTGTCTAAACCGGTGCAAAGAGGCGTGGCCTGTAACTTGGTCTTTTTAGTACCGTCCATGATCATGCTAATTCATACCGAGCCTGCAACATTTTCAATTTTGTCGTTCTGTGTGTTCTTTAGTGTTTCCATTTGTCTCTTTCAGATATAGTTTTATAACCTGTTAATTACCTTGTCAATTTACTGTAAATACTTTCTATAATTTTTCGCGCAAATCTAATTGAAAATGTCATAGAGATTTCTTAAAATTTCTTGTTTAATCTAGAATTGTAGAAGTTTAAATTTTCTTTAAGATTGCTCGTCCTTAATAACACATGTTCGGCCTTTGTTATCTTATTCTTTAAATAAAAGCATTTCCTCTTTTTTTCTTTGTTGAATAAAATTAGCATTAGAACATTCTTTGCTACAAACAATAATTAACATAATATTAAAATAAAGCAAAATAGAATCACTAAAGAACGACCAAAATTTCATAATTGAAAATGTTGCAGGAGCCTGTTCATGGACGGTAATTGTAAATGTAAGAAACTGTTCACGCCCCCTATCATCGGCTTAAGCAGAATTCAACATTTAAAAACAAAAATGGTGAAATTTGAATTTAGAAACATCCGCAGATGTGTTCATGCGACGGTTATTATGAAACCTTCAATGTGACATAGTTGTGCCATTCCATGAAAAGCGGCATATAGTCTCCAAGTAAAAGCTAGATTGTGTCCTAAACGAGAAAACAATGGGCGGAACTAAACAAGATTAAATATTTTGAAAGGAGATCTGAGTTTATGGGATCTGCGTATCACAGTCAAGACGTCAGAAGAAAAATTTAAAAGCAGGCCACATATCCTTTATTACACAGTATTCTAGTAGGAATACTGGAACCACTCAAGTTTAAAAAAGGTCAAATATATAGAACTAAAAATAAAAAAACAAACATATACACAACAATAATGTTGTGCTGAGCGTTCTTCAAGGATCGGAAATATAACATCTTTAATTATATGTACGAGACGTCTTTTTACGGCCTCCACACGTCACAAATAACACTGATACGTCAATAAATTAGATAAAAATATAATCTCTTAAGAACACCTTAAACGACAAAATTGAAAATGTTGCAGGCCCGATTTGATTGACACTGTTCATGGACAGTAATGGCAAATGTAATGTAAAACCTTCTTATACAGAGTCCAAGATTAAGAAATTATCGTTAGCTTCTGTATCAACAAGATAAGAGGGCAAATACATTGCATTATAACAATTACTTTAGAATTACATCTTGAAGGATATGACTAGTTCTTTTACAAGCAGGCCTACGTCTATTTGCAATTTCAAGCTGTAATTTATCCTTAACTTGCTTGTGTTACTGTGTTTAACATTTTAAGACTTTAAATCATTAAAATAGAGAAAAGAGACTCCCTATATTATTTCCATGATTTGGCCCTTTCCATTGGCATGCTAATCCCTTTTGTTCTTAAAAAAATGAAAAACGGTAACTAGAATAGACTAATTTGACTCTTATGTACACTCAACTCAAAGTTTTTTCAGAATAATAACAACAAACTTGGCCTGACGTCACCTCAAAGTCTCGCGTCTTTTAGGGATTTCCAGAAAATCTATTTTTAGAAGAAAAACCGATGTATATACTCTGAAAATCTATTTTTAGGGGAAAAACAGTGAATATACTCTGACCTGTTATTTTTTACAAAATGTTGCTTGGTAGCCAATCAGGGAAAGGCATTTCGAAGCTATTTATAGATTATATAATAATATAAAATATTTCATAAGATATAGCTTTGTACCATTTAAGAATCTTAATCAATAATTGCTGACAATAATTAATGTTTCTTAGAATTCGTATAGTTCTCAGTAAAAGAAAGTCATTTTCAACTCAGACGTTATTAGAATTTAAGTAGATCGTGGAAAATATTAACAAAGTATATATAATTTTTTGTAACCATGAAAAGGTTGAAACATCAATTCAGTTTGTTTACTCTGTGTCACTGAGTTGTAACTTATAACACTTTTACCACATACTGTGTCATACATGTATTTAAAAATGAAACGACACGTAATTTTGATGAAGTACGTAACTATTCTTTTACAAAAGAAATTAGGTCAACTGTACTGTTATGTTTTAAGTACATTATAAAGTAAAATATGAGATATATAAGAAACATATAGTTTGAATATTGAAAACTAAACTCTAGATATGGCTAAAAAACTTTTAAATAATATGATTTTAGTAAAGCTATAATCTCAATTTAAACTGCTTATTTATAAAAAGAAAATAATTACTTTTATTTGCGAATTTATTTTAACATGACCACTTTGGTTCCATTGTAATGAAAGCTCACTGTTTATTTGAACACTTCAGGCGTTAATTTCCTGGTACACACCAGTTCATGTGTCGTGAGAGCAATATAGTCTTGATGAAAGAAGGACTACTACCTACGATCCTGAGGTTCGGATGCAAGCAACTTAACATCGAAGTAACTGCTCATTTTCATATTGAATAATTTCATTATATGTGTAGTTAAACATACATCTATGTAGAAAAACTAATAAAATAGATAATTCATTGTTGATATCAAATTACCATTGTACCAGTGAATCTTTTTCTTAAATACGCCTTAGAAATCGTTTTTGTAAAAAAGGCAATCATAGGTTTTATAGTTATAATAGATTTAGGACATGCAGTCTGTTTATGAACTGAAGAAAATAAAGCGAAGCGTAAAATAAGTAGTCATTATGATGGCAAAATGTAAATAAAGAATTACTTTGACTTCTATACAAAATACTTATCAATTCAATTGTGCTCCTTTCCAAACGACAAAAGACGCAGATATGACACAGTTTCTTCCTTTCTTTGTAACGGATCACTTTAAAATAAATTTTACAAGTTAAACACAACAAACAATTAAGCAAGAGAAAAATTGTGTATGACTTATTTACAAATGGTCCCTTTGGTATGTTCAATAGAGCTGTAATTTATAAAGGAT